>NW_005842538.1:337414-368411 GCF_000455745.1 Alligator sinensis
GGGACGGGGCTGGGAGGCTAAACCCCAAGGACCAGCCACCGTCCTGGAGGGTGAGCGCGAAGGGAGCAACTCAGTCCGGCTAGAAAGCGAGATTTCCTTGGCCCTGGGAGGGAGAGAGCTGCTTTCCTTGGCTCGGCCCCCGTGGGGATGCTGAAGGACTCTCACTGAAAGGCGGCTTCTTTTAGGATCACATGTGAAGAGGCTGGGGTTGAAGCCCCAGGCCCCTTGGGACACCCCCCCCCCACACACACACACACCCGCCCCCACACACCCACACACACCCGGGGCTGGGCCTGCTCCCCACTTGGATCGGGCTTGGATTTGGGGGTTGCAGGACGGGCACAGCACAGTGTTGGCCGGGGGAAAGGAGGCTCCTTAAACCGATGCCTCTTGCTGCTTTGCGACCGAGCGCAGATGCCAGAGTGTTGCTGAACTGCCCCGTGGAGACAGAGGACTGGGAAAGAACTGGAGAGCCGGGAAGGAGGGAGGGCGAAATTGCCACCTTGGGCTGGTGGGGGAGGGAATGGCTCACCAAGATCAGAGCGAGGGAGGCGAGAACAGGACGCAGCGCTCAGGGGCAGGCAGCGTTAGATAAGAGACGTGAGCACGACGCTTCCACCGGGGCAGAGAGAAGGGGGCATCGCTGCTAATCCCTGGCTGGAGCGATTTCCCACCTGTTCAGAAGCTAAGCGGGCTCCCAAAGAAATGCTACAGACTAGCTGGAGAGGGGCGCACCCGGACAGAGCCTTGCCAGGCTGTGCTGTCCCTTGCGGAGACGTTATGCCTAGTTTAGGAGACAGAAGGATTCCAACAAAGACTGCACACACACACACACACACACACACACTTCCCCCGCGCCCCCAGAGCCTTGTCTCCTACACACACACACACACACACACACACTCCTTCCTCAATCCCAGGCACCTCCCCTTCTCCCCACCCAGCCCTCCATTAGCACACACATATCTTTCTCCCCTCCGTCCTAGACGCCATACAACCTCCCCTCCAGAAACACATCTAAAAGCACGTACCTTTCTCCCCTCCTCCGCAGGCACACACTCAAACCCGTCTTTCCCTCACCTCTTCCGGAGGATGCACACCTTCCTCCCATCCCGTCTACACACACACACACGCTTCTTCTCCTTCTCCCTCCCAGACACACGCCACCATTTTTCTCCCATCCTGTCTACACACACACACACACACACACACTTACTTCTTCTCCTTCCCTCCCATACGCCCCCCACACACCTTTCTCCAATCCTATCTACAACATACACACGCACACAGATCTCCTTCCCTCCCACACACTCTCACTTTTCTCCCATCCTCTCTACACACACACACACAAGTTGCTTCTCCTTCCCTTTCAGACACTGTCCCATCCCTCCCTCTCATTCACGCACCTCCCCCACCTCCCCCGAGAAATTAGGCACACGCATACCCACAGAATACCATGTGATCATGAGAATAGCCAGTTTGGCCCTTCCTTTCCTGGACCTATGAGATCCTATACTTTGCCAAAGACATCTATCGAAGAGAAGATCAGGCCCATTACAACTAATTACTGCCTTGGAGATGTGTGGCAGTATTTCCAAGCTTCTTGGCAGATAAACCCAACTCCAGATAAAAGTATCTAATAGTGGGGGAGTAATTATATAAAACTGCTATTTAATTTTCATAGGAGGGGGATTTTTTAATGATTTGTAATTGTTTCTTGCCTGGGTGAGCCTTTAATATCTGTAAATCTGATTTCCCTAAAGAGAGGCAGGTAAGAACAGAACTAAATTGAATCCTTCCATTTGTATAACATTTGTGAAACAGAGATCAGAGTAGTGTCAATTTCTATAAGAAAACAGCACCACCTACTGAGAGTAGGGAACACAACAGTGGAAATGCTGCGAGGTATGGGAAATTCGTTTCCAATGTACGTTTGACTGAGAGAGAGCAACGTTATTTCTTGCATTACTGTTTCATTTAATTTTTACAAATGTTTAGGATAGGAGGGAAGGATGAAAGAAAAAGCTATTTGGAATTTAAAAACAAGGTTATACTGGTATCCCAGTGGTCACATTTAACTTTATAAAATGTTACTGATTTAAATTAATAAATGATAATATGATCTCTTGGCCAAGAAAAACAAATCAGCAATGCTTCTATAAAGCAATCTGCATTTACATGAATTTAAATTACTTTTTTAAAGCATCTCCATACTTTTCAGAGAACAGAGGTAGCAAGTAACTTTTTTAATATATGATTCAACTTGGCCTATTTGTACAAATAGGGGACAATTAGCAGGAATAGTATGACAATTAACATCTGCTGATTACAGTCTTAAGGTAACTGAGAAGGAAGTGTTAAAGTTATTGCAGCAGCAAAAGGAACTGCACAGCGGATATATTTTTCCAATACTGAAAATGTCAGCTACACAAATTTAGCATTTAAGAAACTTCTCAGAGTAGAAATTTGTGTCACTGGCAGCATCTGTGTAAGATTAGTGAATATATTGCATCTTAGTAATAAAAAACTTGGCAGATAGAGTTAAGGGAAATGGAAGTTGCAGTTCAGACTGAAGTAGTCCTAAGCAGAAAACTATGGTTTCTAATTACACTTTAGGGGCTGAATTTCAAATGGAAATTGCTGGAAAGATTATATAGTGTTCTGTGGTTTGGTTCAGTCTGCCAGGCATGCCATTTCCTGGCAGCATGCCACTTGTGTAAGTGCTTCTGAATGGCAGGGTGGCCACAATTGTTTGGTCCATGTATCAAATGCATTCCTTTGGGAAAAATCAAATGTATAATATAATTCAGTAAGGATGCTTATAAGCAAATAAGTATACCACAAGCAGTCTTTGGGACTGTTTATGTCAAGTAAAACCTGATCTATATCCAGTATACCACAGTGTCATTCAAACAGTCTTTACATTTAATATTTGTATTTCAGTAGCGCAGTAAGTCTAATTTTGCCAGAACCATACAGATGCAGTTTAAGGGGCAGCCTTTGCCTTAGTGAGCTCACAACATCAACAGATGCAGTAGGAGAAAGGGAGTATTATTATGTCTGAACACAGACCTGAAGCCAGATCTCCTATGCCTTAACCACAAGATGACCCTTCCCCCAAATATTGCACAACTTATTAAAATAATATGTTACAGCAATGGCAGTTTTGACAACTTGAGTTGAAAAGAAATGTGTAGATTGTATATAAACTAGCAGGATAGAGCACAAAAACAAATATGCATTTGGTTTTAAAACTTTAAAATCAAAGTGAAATTCAAAACATTCATGCCCCTACCTCCACCAAACAAGAAACAGATCATTCTGAACTGATGTATACCTCCTTGCCTCCCTTCTTATCCCTTGGTACAGAAATGTTTCCATCCTTCTGCCTCTCCCCCTAAGTCCTTTAGTCTTTCATAGTGCAACTCCAGATAACTTATACAGATACCCCCTTACTCTTGGGAGCAAGGGCAAAAAAAGGACACACCAGAAAATAAGACTTAAATGTGCTTCTCAACATACAAAATGGATGCTTAACTGCTAGCTCTTTTTCTTGACCAAATGCTTGCCATTTGGGAGTGGTAACTTGGTGGCCTCACCACCAGTCTCACTCTACCTAATGTGGGATCCGGATTCCCAGTGTTCCCTGTTCTGTCCATCACTTTTTAACTTGAATTCATATGTACAATATTTTGAACCTGAAGTGTGTGAGACAAAGCCTGGGTAACCAAAACTACTATTTCCATCAGCAATTATCAAGCAGGACCTCTTCTGTGTAAGGTAGGGGTGCCAAAGATCTAGCTCACAGGTTGCATCTGGCCCATGAAGCTGCATTAGTCAACTAACCAGGCTCAAGGAGGGGCTGGGAATTCAGGGGTGAGACAAGTGGGGGCAGGGCCCATGCCACGTTCCAGGGAACAGAGCTCCAGTAGGGATGCATTTCAGCAGCAGTGAGGCAAGTGATAGCTACATTAACCTCTGTGACTTCCTGATGCCTCTCACCTCACCACTACCATAGCCCATCCCACAGCCAGAGGTGGGTCTGGAACTGGCCCACCAAGTTTAATGCCCATGGTCTACCCTAAGGGATACTAACAGAAGTCAGGTTTTATCCCTTTTCATTGATTTCTTGCCCATTTAAGTGTTGTATTAGCTATTTCCTTCATGAACTCTATATATGTATTAATTACAAATATGAATAAAGCACTGTAATTCTTTAAATACACATGAAGGAGATTTATATGCTTCTTCTTTATTGACCTTTTAGTAGACAAATATTATTAGGGCAACAGCAAACTTGACTTCTAGCCACCACTGCATGTATAGATACAGTGTACAATTAGTACGATACAATATGGCTTAAGATACACAGCAGTCATGGCCATATTCTGCTCCTGTAAGTCAATGACAGCTTTGGTACACTCTCAAATGGGAGAAGGATTGTATTCTGATGATTGAAGGAATTTAGAATGTGCAGTGTTAGAAAGATCTACTTTTAACCAACCATCATTTATATTCCAGTGAAATCTGGATCCTGGATGTGGCATCCCTTAGTTTACATAGACTAACAAATACATATCATGGTATATACAAAGACAAAAACAAAATGGACAATAAACTGAGAGTGAAGTTAAATGGGAAGAAGCTGTGCAGGTTAGAGACATGGAAGGAAATAAGCAAGAAAACAACCAGCAGAAGACATTACCCTATGCTGAAGACAAAAATGAGAAAGCTGGATGCCAACACAGAACCAAGCAGCAGCACATAAGATTAATGGGGAAGTTGCATAGAATTACAATTAGGAAGCAGTTTCTTGGTGAGCCTTTGTCTTGCAATTTCTTTCCAGGGTTAACTCTGCCCCATCCACTGCCTGCCTGAAACAGCTCTACCATGTAGGGAGGAAAAATGTCCAACACACCTACAGCCTAGGGAATGACCTGCTGGGTGGCACGGAAGTGGAAAGGGATCTTGGAGTCCTAGTGGACTCCAAGATGAACATGAGTCGGCAGTGTGACGAAGCCATCAGAAAAGCCAATGGCACTTTATCGTGCATCATCAGATGCATGACGAACAGATCCAAGGAGGTGATACTTCCCCTCTATCGGGCGCTGGTCAGACCGCAGTTGGAGTACTGCGTGCAGTTCTGGGCACCACAATTCAAGAGGGATGCGGATAACCTGGAGAGGGTCCAGAGAAGGGCCACTCGTATGGTTAAGGGCCTGCAGACCAAGCCCTACGAAGAGAGACTAGAGAAACGACCTTTTCAGCCTCCGCAAGAGAAGGTTGAGAGGCGACCTTGTGGCTGCCTATAAGTTCATCACGGGGGCACAGAAGGGAATTGGTGAGTATTTATTCACCAAGGCGCCCCCGGGGGTTACAAGAAATAATGGCCACAAGCTAGCAGAGAGCAGATTTAGATTGGACATTAGGAGGAACTTCTTCACAGTTCGAGTGGCCAAGGTCTCGAACGGGCTCCCAAGGGAGGTGGTGCTCTCCCCTACCCTGGGGGTCTTCAAGATGACCCCATCTAGCTGGGGTCATCTAGACCCGCGCTCTTTCCTGCCTATGCAGGGGGTCGGACTCGATGATCTATTGAGGTCCCTTCCGACCCTAAAATCTATGAATCTATGTAGGCTAGATGCTGTCTGAAAACTACAGAAATGCAGAAGAGGAGGCAGCACTTTCCCTTCTCCTTTCTAACCAGTCCCGAACCTCTCAATTATACTAGATGATCTAGCCTGGGAATGGTGGCAATATCTCAACCCACTTTTTAGGTTGTAGTTGAGAATCAATTCTTGTCATGATCAAGTGGCATGATGCCAGCAATGACCATCCTGCAGTCACTCATGTGCAGGGATCCTGGTTTTCTATTTCCCATGAAATAACAGAGAAAACACAGATTTTCCCTTTTAGAAGAGAAACCCATTGGGTAGGGCCCAACACTCACACTTCTCTCCAGCAAGAAGAGTGAGCCTGAAGCAGGCTCCAGTAAGTGGGGCTTGGGGGTTGTGGAGCAGGGCTGAGGGGGAAGCTGGCTAGGGGCTGAGGGAGTGGGGAGGTTTGCAGCCAGACAGGCACTCTGTCCAGGAGGAGGTTTGCAGCCTCCCTACTCCCGGCCGGAGTGCTCGGCTGGCTGGAAAACACTGCTGCTCCTCCCCACCCACCCAGCCCCCAGCTTGGGCACTCCTCAGCTCAGCGCTCTGGCCAGGAGTGGGGGTTTGCAGCTGACCAGGACTGGCAGGGGTTTGCAGGCAGCCGAGCACTCTGGCCCGGAGCAGGCAGGCTGTAAACCCCTCCCGGCTGAAGTGCCCGGCCAGCTGCAAACTCTGGGTTGCAAACGCTGTGCTCCCCACCCTGCTGCCCTCCCCCAGGCTCTCCAGATCACAGCATGTGTGACTGGCACAGCAGGGCACAGCAGGACCACGCACGAAAGCTGCCTGCCGCTGCAAGCTCTGTGCTGCCCTGGCCACACTTTCTCTGCATACGTGGGGGCAGTGCACATCTGCCCTGCCCCCACCCCTTACACAGATACTGCAGCTGGGGGCCCCCTCCAGCAAGGCTGGGGGGCAGGGGCTGTGGGGGGGGGGGGGAGTGACAGACACCAGCAGGGCTGTGGGGGGCATTTAATTTTAACCATGGATTTTGGGATTTTTATCAGAGAATTTGTGATTTTTTTATCACGGAAAACCAAGATCCCTGCTGCTGTGTCAGATGTCAGTTACAATCAAAATGGAGGAAAAACTGAAAAAGCGTTCTTATGGAAAAATGACCTCTTTTAACCAAAAAGTATCACTCCCATTTTTCTCCAAAATGTTGCTTTATATATGGTTTTCCTTTTAAAAAACTGTGTTTAATTCAAACAGTTAAAGTTTTACATTTGAAAGCTGGGAATAATCATTTAATAGTGGGCTGACATTGAAGTCATGCAATCAGTCCTGACCCCCTACTAGATTATCCTTTGTTAGCAGAAAGGCAGTTCAAGAGGAGCCCTCAGTATTTGAAAGGGGAAGAAAATCCAGAAAGAATCAGAAACAGGAGTGAGAAAAATAAGAGGATTTGGATAAGGGGCAGCAGAGGAAGCATAAGGAAAGGGGATTCAAGGATCATATCGGGCAGTGGAGGAAGAGAATGATCTTTAGGGTTCATGGTAGTCGACTATGAGAAGAAAAAACGTTTTGGTCTAATAATAGGTAAGTCAGTCCAATATGTGAGGTATACCAAATCATTCTCTTTCACCTCTCCATGCAGCTCCACCCTGCTGATGTGGCCACCGTTGTCCCCTTCCTCCTGATAAGGTGACACAGCAATAGAGGGGTACCTACATTCTTACCTTGGGTGCTGAAGAGTATATGAGTGGGTGAGATGTCTGGGTGCACTGCATTTTTCTGCTCCTACTAAACAAAGACCTTAGTTGGAGTGGTGTTGGGAGGTCCCCCAGAACCGTGGGTCTTGAAGTTAATGCCCTTGAGAGATGTGTTATAAACTTAACTCCTCTCAGCATTGTTTCAGTTACTCTGAAATCCCAGGCAGCATTCTCTTCATCAGTTAACTTGGGGCAAATATGGACACTTTTCTTCACAATCTGGGGGGTGGGGGGGAGGTTAGAAATTCAAATACAAGCTTCCCATATAATCGCATGACACCAAGATCTGGGGTGTGAACCTATAATGCCTATGCCTCTATCCACATCCACTTACATTTTAAGGCAGGGACAGAAGGGATGAAAAATACTGACACACATCAAAATTATTTTGTCTGACAATCTTTAAATGAACTAGAATCAGTATCTGTTTTCCATTTCTTGTGCATGGATTTCTTGGGGGAGGATCATAGCTTATTTGCATACACTATGTGGTGTCTATTAATGCTGATTTCCACACAGGGCACATATTTTCTATGCTTTTGGTTTACAGTATGTGGGGTTTGAGGTAGGTTGTTTTTGTTTTCATATTGGGGAGGGTTTTTTGCTAAGTTGTACTTCTAGGCTTGCTGAATTTGTTTTACTTGTTTATTCTTGAAAAATTTAAAGCCCTAGTGAGGAGGGCTTTAAACTAGGCTTTCTGGGAGATGCAGACCAAAGCCCTGAGGTAAGTGGGGAATCAGGTAACTTGGAGGAAGCAGAAGCAGGAGTAGGCAACAAGGGAAGTGTTCTCATTCTTCCTGAGAAAGTAGGGCAATCAGCTAATTCCCTCAGGTGTCTGTACATGAATGCATGGAGCCTGGGAAACAAGCAGGAGGAATTGGAAGTTCTTCCACAGTCACAGAACTATGACAGGATTGGAATACCAGAGACTTGGTGGGATAGCTCACATGATTCATAGAGTCATAGATTGCAAGGCTGGAAGGGACCTCAGAAGATCATTGGGTCCAGCCCCCTGCACCAGGCAGGAAAGACAACTGGGGTTAAGTGACCCCAGCAAGGTGACCATCCAACCTCCTCTTCAAGATCTCCAGGGTAGGTGATTGCACCACCTCTGGAGGGAGCTTATTCCAGCTTATGACTGGAGCACTGTCATGGATGGGTACAAACTGTTCAGGAAGGACAGGCAGGGAGGAGAGGAGAAGTTGCACTTTATGTAAAAGAGCTGTATGATTGCCTAGAGCTCCAGTATGAAATTAGAGACAGGCCTGCTGAAAGTCTCAGAGTTAGGGCCAAGGGAAGAGCAACAAGGATGATGCTATAGATCACCAAACTAGGAGGATGAGGTGAATGAGGTTTTCTTCAAACAGCTAGCAGAAGTTTCTCAGTCATAAGCCCTGGTTGTCATGGGGGTGTCAATCAGCCTAACATCTGCTGGGAAGGCAATGCAACAGTGCACAAGCAATCCAGGAAGTTTTTGGAGAGTGTTGGGGACAGCTTATTGGTGCAAGTGCTGGAGAAGCCAAATAGAGGCCACGCTTTCCTTGATCTGCTGCTTACAAATGGGGAAGAATTGGTGGGGAATGTAGAAGTGGCTAGCAACTTGGACAGCAGCAGAGTCCAGGACAGCTGGTTGTACTTTAAAGAAACTTTACTAAAGGCACAGGAAAAAACCATCCCAATGCACAATAAGACTAGCAAGTATGGCAGAAGACCAGTTTGGCTTAGCAGGGAAGTCTTGAGTGAACTAACACACAAAAAAGAAGGGAAAAGGGAAAATATAGTGCCCATCTTTAAGAAAGGGAAGAAGAAGGATCCAGAAAACTACAGACCCATCAGCCTCACCTCAGTCCCTGAAAAGATCATGAAGCAGGTCTTCAAGGAATCAATTTCTAAGCACTTTTAAGAGAAGAAGATAATTAGGATGAGTCAACATAGATTCACCAAAGGCAAGTCCTGCCTAACCAACCTGATTGCCTTCTATGACAAGATGACTGGCTCTGTGGATATGGGAAGAGCAGTAGACATGAGATACCTTTACTTTAGCAATGCTTTTGATTTGGTCTCCCACAACATTTTCACCAGCAAGCTAAGGGAGTACAGGTTGGACACTAAGGTGGACAGAAAACTGGCTAGCTCAAAGGGTAGTAATCAATGGCTTGATGTCTAACTGGCAGCAGGTATCAAGTGGAATGCCCCATGGGTCAGTCCTGTGGCCAGTTTTGTTCATTATCTTCATCAATGACCTGGAAGATGGGATAGAGTGTAACCTTGGCAAGTTTATAGATAACACTGGAGGGAGTAGTAGATATGCTGGAAGATAGGGCTAGGATTCAGAGAGACCTACACAGCTTAGAGGATTGAATCAAAAGCAATCTCTTGAGGTTCAATAAGGAGAGGTGCAAAGTCCTGCACTTAGGACACAACAGTCCCATGCACCAATACAGGCTGGGGACCAACTGGCTAAGCAGAGCTCTTCAGAAAAAGGATCTGATGGTTATAGTGGACAGTAAGCTGAATATGAACTAACAATGTGCCATTGTTGGGTAGAAGGCTAACATCAAACTGAGCTGCCTTGTAAGAGTGTTGCCAGTATATTGAGGGAAGTGGTTCTTCCCATCTGTTCAGCACTGGTGAGGCCAAATCTGGAGTACTGTGTCCAGTTTTGGGCTTCCTCCTACAGAAAGGATATAGACAATTTGGAGACAGTCCAGCAGAGGGCAACAAACATGGTTAGGGGACTGGAACACATGACTTATATGGAGAGGCTGTGGGACCTGAGCTTATTTAGTCTGCAGAAGAGAAAACTAAGGACAGATTTAATAGCAGCCTTAAACTCCCTGAAGGGTGGTACCAAAGAGGATAGAGCTAGACTGTTCTCAGTGGTGACAGATGACAGAACAGGAGCAGTGGTGTCAAGTTACAGCAAAGAAAGTTTAGGTTAGCTATTAGGAAAAACTCTCACTAGGAGTGTAATAAAACACTGAAATGGGTACCCTGAGAGGCTGGGATGGTGGCTGGGATGGTGCAGCTGGAGATGGTCCTGTTCTGAGCAGGGGGTTCAACTAAATGACCTCCTGAGGTCCCTTCCAACCCTAATTTTCTATGATTCTGTTACTTCTTTTTTTAAGTGGTGAGCCTGTGTTTTTGTATCTTTGTAAGAGAGTCTTTTTAAATGTTCTAGGATTGTTTGGGGATTTTGTGTGTGATTAGAGTGGTTTACATTACAAGTTCATTTCTCATTAGGAACTGACATTAATATCTGAGACATCCATTTCTGAATTATTGAAACTGATAGAGATTTAAAGATGGGCTTATTAAGCTAGTTAAAAATACGTATACAAACAAGATACAATAAGATTAGTTGTCGCTCTTGTTGTTGTTCATTTTTTGTCTTATTTTGGTTTGGTCTGAAGTCTACATATTTGTTGAAGAATAAGGGGTGGTCATAATATATATAACTACATATCCTTTCTTATCTCACATATCCGGTTTCCCATCTTTTATCTGCCATTACTTCCTTTTGTATCTCTTCTTTATTTAGGTCCAGAGTCTGCCATGCTTGTTCACAGTGGGGGCATCTACATGTGCACTTTATTGCAGACTTCACTAATTAGCTCCACAGTAAACATCATCTATACATGCAGCGCTATTAGGCTGGGGTAAACTAATTAAGTCCACCATAGGATAGTACTGCCAGATACAAGTACTATCCTATGGTGGAGTTATTTACTCCTGCTGGCTAGCCCCTCACTGTAGCACCCTTGTGTCCCAGCCAGTCCCTCCATAGCACATTAAGCCAGGGCAGAGCAGCTCCAGGCTGGCAGCCTGACCCTCTGGGCCCCCTGTCAGCTCGGGCTGAGCCCCTCTGGCTCAAGGTGCTACAGTCCTGGACTGTACCAGAGTTTATTGTATCACATTAATTGCACATGTAGATGTGCCCAGTGTCCTCCACGTATTCAAAATAAAAAAGGGTAGTAGAATCTTAAGTCATTAATCTATATGTTCTTCCAGGCAGAAATCATGGTATTTGTGTGTTCTTAGAGAAAATGACCACATTTTTAGAAACACAATTAATGTGCAATAAATAGCAATTAGAAATGCATTATATGTATTTAGTGCATGATAATTTTCTTGCGTTTTCACCTTATACTTCCTTAAAAAGCAATAAGCTGGGAAGAAAATATGGCATTTTTTTTCCAGCTCATACTATCAGAATTGTTGTTTACTGATTAGCTCAGTGGCAATTTGATGTCTATGCCTCATACGTAGTATCAACATCTATGTGGCTAGCATTGTTACTGTAAAGTTATTAAATAGTGGGCGCATCTACATATGCATTGGACTGCGCAGTTGTTACTTTGCGGTCATTTAGTACTTGCAGCCCTGACACCACAAGGGTGATTTCCAATACTACTATGCAATAGGGCTGTGCAAAGCTTCCAGTGCTGAATCGATTCAGAGGGGATTCAACCTGATTCAGCTGCCGAATCTCCAAATCTGAATCAAATCAGGAGGCTCATTAATCTCTCTGAATCCAATTGGAAGCCTACAAATCGATTCAGAGAGATTCAACAGTTCAGCCATAGACACAGCTTTATATGTTTTTTCTGTTATATAGCTCAAGGTCCCAGGTGCAACTTGTGAATGCTGATATGTTGGGGCAGATGGAGCATCCCACAGGAGTGCAGGTGGGTCGTCCCCATACACTTGGTGGCAGACCTGGAACTGGACCAAAAGTACTTCTGGTTCACTTCTGGATCTGCTGCCGAGCACATGGGGGGGGGGGGGGAGGGGCCACATTTCTGTGGGACATTCCATCCACCCCACCATCTCAGCACTCATGAGCCACAACTGATACCCTGAGGTATGTAGAAAAAACATATAAAGCTATGTCTATGGCCGAATTGCTGATTTTCCAAATCAGAATCGAATCTTCAGACCCAGATGCAGCTGAATCAAATTAGGACAGTGATCCGAATCAGCGAATCGAATCACTGTCCCCCAAATCGGGCTGAATCGAATATTGCCCACTTCACACACCCCTACTGTGCAGTATCATCAGCATCATGGTTCATGCCTACCAACACTACGTTGCTGTAACAATGAGCTACAGGCAACACAGCTCGGTGCTATGGTGACATAGTGTCTCATGTAGACACACCCAGGTATGAGAAAATACCACCTGGTACTTCACATTAAATAACTTTTAACACCACTGCAGATATCAATGTACCAATTCATGTCTTGTACAATTACATAAAGACAGGTGTATATGTTTGCATACCATTTGTGATAGAAACTTACCCTGCATAATCTCTGCTGCTTTGTAAATGTTTGACTATTAAGTCATTTCCCTCCCCCTCTTACCTTGTATCAGGGAGTTGATACAGGAGCAGAAAAGAAGCATTTATACTGTTGTATTTATTTTGTATTCAGTTTACACTGGTATGACTAAGGACAGAATTTGGCCTAGCAGACAATTAAGTGATTAGTTGGTATTTGTAGAATAATTCTATTTTTGTGAACTGTGATAACGGAAAAATTGCCCTATGAGCTCAGACCAGTGTGCTGATTGTGAATAAAGAGCCAGATGCTGCAGAATAGAGTTGGTCAGAAATATGCTGTTGTAACAATTTTCCACTGCAAAATAACCTGTTTTGACAAAACAGATTTTTTCATGAAATCATACCAATTTTAATAAAACCCCCAAGGCAAACATTACAAAATGATTTGGGGGAAAATTTAATTTAAACATTGCATTTATGTTCTTATTAGATTTTTTTTCATGACATGTCAGTAGTAGCATTGCATACTAATATAAATGCAAATGATAATATATAAAAACTCTACTAGTAGCATAATATACCTTCTGTTAGGGACATATCATATGATATAATAGCTGATATGTGCTAACCTGTTGTATTTTTAATTTATGACAGCTTTTAAAAAAAATCATTAGGGTAGTTGCTACTGAGAAGTTATTGGAAAATGTACTAGTTTGGCATTTTGGAAGACTGTCATGAAATGAGATAATGAAGTAAAAACATATAGAAATGTAAAACACATAATATAATTCCTAAAAACAATAAATTCCAAAACAAGGTTACACATTTCTTAAGCATTTTTTTCCCAAAACTAACTTTTATTTCTTAAATGAAATCTCAAAATTCTAAAACAACTTCAAACTTCATAAACTAAACTTTTTAAAAGGAAATTTTCCAAAATATATATATTTTAATTCCATCGAATGGAAAGGGTAAAAGTGTTAATTTTCATCCTATTTCAGAACTGAAACAAATTTTGAAATTTACCATGAAATTAATATCATGAGTCTTGACCAGCTCTACTTCAGATAAAGATACAAGAAACTATGCAGGGAATCCTTTTTGGAATAAACAGATCACAAGGGAAGTTTCTTGTGATCAGTTTCTGTCTAACTTATGGTATATCCGGAATCTCAAGGGTATGTATCTTTTATTCAACATAATTGAGGATGCTCTCATTATCCTTATAAATATTTAATCCTTTTTTGAAAGCAGGCTTCAATGATACCTTGTGGTAGTGAGGTATATTGGTTAATTATACATTGTATTAAAATACGGGTTCTCTTATATTAAAGTTATTTATTTTTAAGTTTCATCAAATGGCCTCCTGTCTTTGAGCTCTGAGATATGGTAATGAAGACTACCTAATAGGCCAGGCAAGTGCATGTGGAAAGACTGAAATGGCACTAAGTTATCTTCATATAGAAAAGCTTTGAAAGACCATGGATAAGATCCTTACCACCTCCACTGTGATGTTGAGAGAATGGAAAAAGACAGAGAAATGGGCCTTCTTTCTGCAGATATGCCTGTGAAGTCTATCCTGCTTCCCTCTTGTCCAGCAATGCTAACAGCCACTTATGGGTCACATAACTCCTTATGTGTAAGGGGGTATTTTGCAGACATAGTCAGAAAAGCCAATTCATCTTTATAAAATAAAATAAAAATCCCAATCCTCCCCTCCCCACCACACCCCACCCCCTGAGATTAAAATCCAATCCCATTTTTGGAACCTAGATGCTGTCAATTATTTCCCCATATTTTTCGCATTCCCGGGGTGCCTCTTTACTCAACTGCTTCTTTACATGACTGTCATGTTAAAACATGCCATGATCCATTTTTACACTTCAAGCTCCCACATCAGTACTCTCTGTCCTCTTTATTTCTCTGTTTCCTTTCTCCCCATCTTCCACCACTAATTATTTCCCATCTAGCTCACAGGCCATCTCCTCACATCTCGTGATCTTCTAGTTTCAAAAGCACATCCTTATCTACCTTATTTCTCCAGCTTTAAGAGTGCATGCTGATCTCTCTCTCTTTACCCACTTACTATACCCTTTATTTCTGTATATTCCCTGTCATCTCCCATGAACACAGTGTTTAATACTTTCTTGAAGGCAAACTTTGATGATATCTTGTGGTAGTGAGATATATTGGTTAATTATACATTGTATTAAAATATAGGTTTTCTTATATTAAAGATGACACCTTTTGTTGCTCTCTTACATTACACTGTGACTCCTTCAGGGGAAGGACTTACTGGGCATGGTCCTTCACAGGATTCCTGCACTTCCCACAACAGCAACTGCAGCAAGGCCCTCATGGAGCTGTATGACCCAAAGAGCTCCCCATGCAGGTCTGCATGAACAAACACATCTGAGAAGTCGCCTGTAGCAACCAATCTAATACCCCAAAAGAGAGAACAGAAAAAGGACCCCCCTACATAGGCCATAAAAGTAGACTGTGCACTCGTCTTAGAAATCATTAACTTCTGACTGTGCAAGCAGGTCCTGCAGAGGATTCACTGAAATGTTACATGGGTTGTCATAGATGCAATCAATGATTTTCTTTTCCCTCAAATGAATTTCAGTGAAGGTATCAGGGGGAAAGATGAGCACTGAGAGATGCTGACAATTTTCTGTTCAATGGCTTCTGTCAAAACAAAAATTATAACAACATTCAAAGACCCACTGCTGGTTAATGACAATGTACTATAGTCAGCTTATATTAGTGATATTGATCTTTCCTCAGCAGCGTGTTACACAACACTTATGGAAACAACAGCTACTGCTGGAGGCCTGCATGTGTCACAATAACTAGGCATAACTGGACAGAGTCAAAGGTGGTTTGACAAACTAAATTCAGAAGGATAAATTCAGCCCTAGTGAAGATTGGACTAACTCAATTCACTATAGAAGGGGTGCACTATTTGCATGAGAGCTGAATTCAGTCTTAAGGTGGTTGTGGTTTATAGTGGGAGTTGGCAGCCTTCAAGGAGCAGTGGACAGCAATAAGGCCACTGAATTGTAAAGCATGCTGGCACTTGACTACCACTCCGAGTTGGCTGCTGCTGCTCCAGCCCTCCATGCTCTGTGCCAGAGGATGCTCTCTGAGTCGTATGCCACAGCTTCACCCAGAACTGCCACCCTTCCTGACCCTTCAGTAATATAACTGGCAGGGGTGGGAGGGGGGAGAGGGGCAGGATAGGAGATAGGGGCAACCCCCCAGTCACTGACTAAGGGTGGGGTGTGAAAAAGGGTCTCTGCTGCTAGCAGTCACATGTTTGTGCTCATGATCAAATTCAGCAGGTTACCCAGAGAGCAAGCAGTGCTGCAGAAAACCGGAACAGAACAGCAAAGGAGATGCACAAGCGGAGGGGTCCTGGGGGCTCCTCCTCTAGGTCATCATTTGTACCCCCATCACCCACGCCTTCTTACATACCTGTACATACTTGTGCCTCTATTACCCACACCCACTCACATACCTGTGCTATGGGCTAAATAGATGCAATTGCTCGGTGGGCCAGATCTGGCCCATGGGCCATAGGTTGCCAAACCCTGGTTCATAGATTTATGTTTAAGACTGTTCACATTATTATACTTTCCTTTTTGTATGAAGCTGTTCTTCACAGCAGGTCTGGACAAAAAGGAGAATAAACATTATAAAATTATTTTTCATTGACATATTTGAAGCATTTATATATGTTAAATTACACACACACACACACACACACACTTAGATATTTCCTAGCTGACTATTTTCCTTCAAAGATGTATTGTAACAGGAAATAATGCATCAAGTTACTTTTATTTGGTGCCAATTCCTCCCAGGGCTTTTTCCATATACAGGGAATAAAAAGAGGAAACAAAATCATAAGGGAGAAAGACAAGGTAAAATAATTAGATGATATAAACTCTACAGCAGCTCCATATTCTATCAAGAATAAACACCTTTGCTAATCTTTGCAGTCAAAATAAAAATGTTAGCTCTAATAGCAGAACTAGCCTTCCTTTTTGAATAAGCAATATGACATTCTTAAAGAAGAAAGATATTATGTTCTTCTATATGGGAGGGGACTAGTACTACTAACTAACTCATCATAAGTAATGGAAACAGGGTAAAATATAAAATGCCTCTCTTTATACAGAGAAATAAATAAATAAAGGAAAAGGTGCACTAATGAATAAGCAAACCTGAAGCCCAGCATGTTAAAATAACCAAGTAAAAACAGAATGGGTCATACATCCTGAGCAACATGTGTGTGGTTGTGCCACATTGTGACACAAAAGAAGAGACAAAAGAATAAGACTATAAAATTAACTCTGCCTGACAGGTACTTCAGCTTTAGTTCTCCCCCTTCCAGAAGCTTTTCCCAGCTGAAGTTGCTAATTGGCCCTGACTGCAGAAGAAAGCACAAAACCAATACATCTCTAAAGGAGTTTTTAGTCTTTTGATGCTGCTTCCTTTACCTGCCCTGCAGGTCTTCTTTGAGAAAGAAGTCAGTTGGAGAGGGGATGGATACATCTCCTCCTTACTGCAATCACTGATAAAGGAAGAGAGCAAAGAATTTAGGGGTGAAAGAGGCCATAGGGAGAGAGAGAAAGAATTGATGGAAAAGACAGAAATCCATAGGGAGGGGAACTGGGAAAGCAAAGGACAAGAGACAAGGGAGAGAGGAGATGAGTGGACAAAGACTAACCAAAACAACTGACCTACATCTATGCGATTAGTAAGATTCAATTGCTTGGATGTAGGTCAGTTGATGTAGGCCAGCAGATGGAGGGAAGTGATTGTTCCTCTCTATTCAGCATTGGTGAGGCTACATCTGGGGTATTATGCTCAGTTTTGGGCCCCCCACTGTAGAAAGAATGTAGACAAATTGGAGAAAGTCTAGCAGAGGGCAACAAAAATGGTTAGGGGACTGGGAGAAGAGAGGCTGATGAAACTGGGCTTATTTAATCTGAAGAAGAGAAGACTGAGGGGAGATTTAAAAACAGCCTTCAGCTACCTGAAGGGTGGATCCAAAGAGGATGTAGCTAAACTGTTCTCAGTGGTGGCAGATGACAGAAAAAAAGAAGCAATAGTCTCACGTTGCAGCAAGAGAAGTTTAGGTTACATATTAGGAATATCTTTCTCACTAGGAGGGTAGTAAAACACTGAAACAGGTTACCCAGAGAGGTTATGAAATTTTCATCCTTGGAGATTCTTAAGATCCAGTTAGACAAAGCCTTGGCTGGGATGATCTGGTTGGAGATGGTCCTGTTTTGAGTAGGGGGTTGGGGTAGATGACCTCCTGAGGTCCCTTCCAATCCTAATTTTCTATGATTCTATGAATAGCTATGAATACAATGAGCATTCTACAATGAGATCCACTAAATCCTGTGAATTCTCCAGCAGTTATATGAGGAAGGTGGGGCATCCCTTGGGCATTAGTGCATTCTGTGCTGAGAATATCAAGTAACTGTTCCATGTGGTCTCCCTTCCCCGCCAGTTTTCTGCACAATGTGTTTTGGCACCTCTCTACTTTCTGAGACAAGCTTTAATGCTCTTGATCACTTTCTGACCCAAGGCTGAATAAGGCAGAAGCATCTGCTGGCAAGAAAATAAGATCCATAAATCCCAGATGACTTTCCAGTTGCATTGTATGTACTGTCCAGTTATCTAGAATTATGGAGATTTCCTAACTTACTTGCAACAGTGATCATTAATCCAACAGAAGTGCTTTCTGGAAATTGAAACTGTCATCCATGCATTCAAATGTGCTTCTGAGACTACAGCTGACAAATTTAAAATCAATAAGACAAAAAACTGTTGTCCTGTCATCTTGGCTTGGATCATAAAACTTGCCAGGCACATTTTATTAGAATAGGATTTGATCCAGCAATGCACTTGAAATGCAGTTTTCCGAGTTGCTGCAGTCCAGCTCTGCACCTCCTTGCATCTCAGAAGTAGCTGCACGTTTACCATTTTGTGCAAGATACAAGGTTTTAAATGTCTCTCTTTTTATTTCTGCCCTGCTTTCATCATATTTTCTTTGGATTGCTCTAGCTAAACAATCACAGTCCTCACAAAACAAGGGGTTCACTGTCTTTCTCTCTCTTTTTTTCTCTCTCACACACACATGCATGCACACACTAATATCTGAATCAAAGACCATTTTTGAATATATACATACATCATCTTCCATCATAACCTACCTGGGCTTCAGCAACTCACCAAGCCATACTTCTATGTTTAGTTTTGTCCAAATATTTTTTAACTGCTTTTTTTTAACACCTTCCATCCTTGGCTTGCCAACTATGCTCTACATACAAACCAAGTAAGTTAAAGAGCTAGGCTGGGCCTCAGAAGGTTTGGCCTGGGTTTAAAAGGGATATGGTGAACCAGAATGAGTGAAAGGCACAGGTAAAAAACATGAAGGGTTGAATGAGGTTTCAAGAAGAGATTTATCTCTTCACAAAGCTATTAGTAAAGGAAGGGGCTCCCTGATGATTCTGCTTTACTTCTTCAGAGCCCAAAGGCAACTAAGTCTAGGAAGTCCTAATGCAACGGTGCTGGACTTCTCCTGTGATGTTGAATCAGCATGCCTGTTCACTAGAGTGGCAGGGACATGGACAGTCCTCCAAAGGCCTCTCTCTGAGCACAGAGATTCTATATTCCTTCACATGTGTGACCCCTCCCAGAGCCAAAACCAACTTTCTCATTACTCCTTCCTGACACATTCCCCACGAACCTCGCATCTCCCACCTAACCCAATCATCCTTAGCTCTTTCAAAATCCTTCTCATGCTCTTCTAGGCACATTAATAGCTGTACTACAAATGGTCTCCCCTCCTCTTCCTGCCTCCTTCTCCCCACTAGTGGTCATTCCTAACAGAAGCCCCACCTGCCTCTCAAGCTTATATAATATATATACATACATATCCCCTTGTTCCACCCCCACAACTCATTGACTCATAGAATCCCCCAATGACGCCTTACAAGTTTCTTCCATCTGCCCCAAGGAACCCTGCTCTCCCAGGCAGTTGCTTATTTACTTAGCCTCATTACTCAATAGGCACTTCACCATCCACATCTGACTCCCAAGCATGCCTCCCTTTCACTTTCAGTTATTTAACGTAGATATTTAACATAGATAGAAATCATAGACAATTAAGATTGAAAGAGGTCTCCTCCAGAGGGCATCTTGATCAGTTGATGTGGATATTTAGAAACCTTTAGGGCACATCTTACATGCCGTTAATGTGACTGAATATACTCTAGCTCAATTTGAGCTCAATTTGAGCTGGAGTAAACTATTCCCGACATCACCATCCACATGTGCATTTATGCACAGTAATTTACTGCACTGCCAGATACTACTTGTATCTGACAGGACTATACAGCAGTGAAATAAATTAGTCTATTGTGCCCTAATTGCCATAAACTGAGGTCAGGAGCCAGGGGTCAGAGAACTAGTGCATAGTTCTATAGGAAATCTGAGATTAGGGTCAAAGAGGACAAGCCAAGTCATGATGCCAGGGAAACTAGAGAGAGCAGAGCCAGTGCCGAGATCAGGGTCAGGAAAAGCCAAAGGCATATCAGAAATCAGGAAAATGAAGGAGAGCAGTGAATATGAGGCTTGCTGGGACAGACTGAGGCTGTCAAGGTATACCTGCTGCCTGAGGCAGTAGGTGCTTTTAAAAGAGGTGAGTGGCACGTCTAGCAGCCAATCTGGTTGCATAGAACTGGGTCAGTCACATTAGCCAGGGATCAGGGGCACATATGATAACTCACATACATGCACTGTAACAGAAAGCACTGGGGCTGCAGTGCCATTGTGCTGCAAGATCTGCTGTACGCATCAAGCAGCCATATTTCAAAACAAATAGGTAAAGCATATTTGTTCTAGGTCTCATCTGTTATCATAGAATGAAAGTGATTTCTTGATAGTCCTTTCAGTAAGAAAGAAAGGATTGCACCACTTGTCCCTAAAGCATCATGAATGAGTGGTGAAGTAGACCACAAGAAAAAACAAGTCCTTGCTACTCACTTATTTTTAACGGGGAGGGGGGGCATTAATCTGAGCACCTACACAAGATTAATCAGAGCATTAATTTATTCATGGGAATAAACCCTAATTTAAATTTGTTCATTTTAGTGCATTTCATATATTTTAATGTCTGAAAGTCCACGCAGGGAGACCTCAACTATATAAACTAATTTAATCCATATATGCAATGAATATTATAGACATCTTTACACATGCTCTGGGAATAGGGGGGGCACTTTCATTAGAGCGGCTCCAAGAGCCGCTCTAATGAAAGTGCCCACATCTCATTTATTCAGCACCCCATGCTTCAAAATGGTGGCAGTGTCAATGAGCTTTAGTTAAAGCGCCCCTGCCACCATTTTGAAACAGAGGGATGCTAAATGCACAATACGCAGTGGTTGCTGGAGCTCACTAATTAGCACACTCCAACAGACTCAAGTAATCAAATCTGTTCCAATGCAAGTGCACTACTGGAGCAGTGTCCCTGCACATCTACAGACACCCAATAATTCTTCATTTATTTTAATAAATAATTTGTTCATGTAGGGTGTTAGTTTGGGAAACTAATTTAATCTCTTTGAATGCAGCAGAGAGCAATTTGTAGGGCATATGTCAGAATTATATGCATACAAGACTTTTCTGTACATATTTTAATTGCTGGTTTGTCTGGGCTGTTGTTTCAGTGAGTACTGCAACAGTCTAACTACACTCATAAATGAGGTTTTTACCTCTGCCTGTGGGAAAAAAAAGTTCTGTAATTACTGAAATGCCATTTTTTTGTTTATCTTGCATGGAAATTAAATGCATCATTATGGATTAGATGAAACAGCATTTGAAGTTCCAAATTAGCAGATTAGGACAAAAATCAGCATGCTTTTATGTAACCACAAGTGGGTAATATCATTCTGTCATAGACTAGCCCACCTGTCCCTTGAAGCAGCAGTAGCATCTTAACAAAATGGGTGACTGCAACAGCCTGATTCTCCTCTGCCCTGCAAATAGTAGAAATCTACCTGTGCAATGTTCAGACAGATTTAGTGATGTATTACATTCACTGGGATTTTGGTCCTCTTTCTTGCATCAGTCTGTGGATGCATAGGGCATGTTGACATAACCTCTCTTCTGATCTTGAAATCATTGCTCAGGGGCAGATTAATGCATGAGTCCATGCGGCCTGGGCCCAAAGGCCTCTACCAAACAGGGCCCTCCTCAGGTGCCGGGGCAGCATAGCCCAGAGGAGCATCCTGGACACGGGCATCTGGGGTGGGCAGTGTGCACCTCTTCCCCTCCGACTGGGCCAGGGCCAGAGGCTAGGGACAGGAGTGGGGTGCCCTGCAGGTGGCGGTGGCTTCCTGGGGCTATCTGTAGCCAGGAGGCCCCTCTCCAGCTCCCAACTACCTGCAGGCAGCTGCCAGCACCAACACTGATGGGACAGGTGAGGATGGGACAGCCCCACCCTGCTGGGGCCAGCAGGCGTGCAGCCAGGGGTGGCACGGAGCCTGTGCCCACCCCCCTAGGATCTCCCTGCAGGGCAGCTCATCCTGCACCTCTGGGGGACTGCAGGCCTGGTTGTACAATGCCCACCAGGCAGAGGGGTCAGGCCAAGCTGGGGCCACCTTCACTTCAGCAGTGCTCACGCCCCCTTGCTCACTTCAGATGTGCCAAGGAGGCCAGGTGGGCCCAGCCATAGCTCCCTAGCAGGCTCAGAGGGAACTTGCCCTTGCCTAGTGCGGGGCCCCCAATTTTCTGTTTGCCCAGGGCCCCAATAAATCTTAATCCACCACTGCCATTGCCAACAAAAATAAATTCTGCCATGCTCAGGTGCATCAGAAAACATCAATGAGGAAGAGCAGGCAACTCAGGACTAGCTCCAAGCACCTCTGAGCATCCTTAAGTGTAAGTCCCAGGGCTGTGTTCAGGCCCTTGTTCTGTCTGGCTTGGGAGAACCTAAGAACATAAAGGGGCAAGGAAACAGGTGCTCAAGTCTGCATCAAGCCAATGAGGGCTCTCTCTAGGGAATCTGTTGTGCTTAATTTCCTGTTTCTAGTGAAACTACCATATTTATCCAAGATGAATTTGAATTGAATATGACCCCTACAATAATTCGATTCTATACATAGAAAATTATAAAATTTATTGTGGTGGGGAAAGCAGCAGTACAGGCTGCAGCAGTACATCCCCATGCCTGTACCTACCCCCCTCCACCCCCACTACTTGCCTCCTCCACCCTTACCTTCTGCTGCAACTCTGCTCCTCCTAGGCAGTCAGCAGCAGCGTGGCCTCAGCCCAGCCTCAGCTCAGCCCCAGCCCAGTCAGGGAGAGATGACACTAGCTTCTAGATGGGCAGTGTCAGGGCTGGAGGGACTGGAGCCAGAGCAAAAGGTAAATGGGAAGGGAGAAGCTCATGAGAAAGGGTCATAGGGTTAGGGGGAAGGCACAGGCATGGGAGAACAAGGGTGGAAGTGTAGGCTACAGGTTCCCACCTCAATTCTCCTGTGCTCCCTCCAGCCATATGCTCCCTCCCCCTCCAAAAAAGCTATTAGAGCCCAGAGCAGCCAGCAGCTCAGTTCTACCACCTGCCTTGAACTGATCAAATCCAAGATGAGGCTTTTTTTTTTTTTTTTTTTGCTTGTCTTGGTTTCAAGTAAATACGGTAAGTACCAAAAGGTGGGCAGGCATTATTTTATTTATCAGTGTTGATTCCAGCATCAAGAGGGAGGCCATGTAGACATGGCCAAAGAGGCTATGAAACTGCTCTGACAGGGCATGTCCATAAGCAATTGATTCTTTTGGCTTGGAGATGTAATACCTTCTACTGTATCCATTGATATGACAGGCACATCCAGGGAGGGTTTGGAACAAAGTTAGTATTCAGCCTTCACAACTCATGACTTGGCCAAAAAAATCATGAGGCTGCCTTAAAAAATCATGTAATCATAAATTTGGGACTCTGTTTTATGTACTCCTCCCTTAAAATTTTGAGCCATTGGGGTTTACAAATCAAACATTTTAAATTTCATGCAATCCTGAAGACTAAAAATTGAATTATCCTTTCAGTGAATGCTGACACTTTCCCCTTTTGTCTCCAACACTGCTCATGAGGTAACTGGGTGACTGCAAATTTGGCCCATTTTGCACAGATATTATCATACGAGGTGTAAGGAAGTAATGAATCCAAGGCATTTTAGAATCATAGAAAAGTAGGGCTGGAAGGAACTTCCAGAGGTCATCCAGCCCACCCACTCCTTAAGGCAGGACTGCCTCCATCCAAAGCATCCCAGGCAAGTCTTTGTCTAACCCAGGGACTGGCAACATTTTTGGACAGAGTGCCAAAATCACCCACAACCTCAACTTGTAAGATCTGCCAGGGGCAGATGGTGGGAGAGCTGCAAGGGATCCTTGCTGTGGGAGCACAGCCCCGGCCCCTTCCCTAAGCCGCAAGTTCCAGACAAAATGCCTTTGCGTGTCACGCTCTGGCATGCATACCAGGGGTTGCCTTCCCCTACTCTAACCTATTCATAAAATGACAATCAATCCTGTTGCAGAACTGGAAGATATATTGCCAAAGACACTGAAAGTAGCCTAACCTGACAGATAAAGAAGGCAAATGAGAGCTGTCAGCATCCGCTGCTGCAAGGTTGTTAAAACATATTTGAGAGATCCAAGGAACAGGGCAATGCCCCCTACTACAAGGGAAGGCAAAATTGCATATAGAAAACCATAACACCTACAGCCAGTCTTTTTCAGCTGAACTAGAATGCATTTCACCTGCAGACATTTAAATGCATTTGCAATGGACACCAGGAAGGATGGCATTTTTCTCCATTTTTCATTAAAAATTATAATACTGATTATATATATCAGCAGTAAAAATAGTTCTATGCAGGAGAAAGATAGTCAGTTAAAACAATGACCACTTACATAGAGTTAAGGGCTCAAACTAAATATAATAAAATAATGCCAGCTAAAATAATAACCATTCAGGTAATAGAAAAGTCTGTATGTAATTATTAGCCAAAGCAAAAGTCTTTTAAACAAATTATTTAACTAACCTATTTATTTGTACAAATATATGAATCCTGGATACACTGATAATCTACTTGCTTAAGCAAATGCTTGTGTTCAGTAATATTTATCTTTTAGAAATAAACCATGTATATCATCTTTAAAAATGCAAAAATTGCACTTTTAGCACTTCATCCAAAACCCCTGGAAAAATTAAACTCATCAAATTAATTTCAATCAACTTTGGATCAAGCCATTGTTATGAGTCAAATATTGTGCATAAGTGTGAAGGCACAGGTTCCTTTATATTTTAGACAGATAAATTAGAAATCTGAAGGTTATATAGCTCATCAAGCAAAATACTCAATTACTAGTTTAAATTGTCCATGAAATGAAATAATTCACAGCCCAAAAAATTTTAGGGTTGGCAATGAACAAAGTAGCGGCAGCAAAAATGAAACTGCCTGACACTTACGTGGGCTCAGGTTTATGGCAGTCTCACTGTATAGTATGTATTTGTATTTGTTTTTGGTTTTTTATTTTGCTTTTTAGAGTTTCAGCCTTCCCATTCTCTACTAATATAGTGAATGAAAACTTCTGGATAATATTTTTTTAGAATATGATATGCATTCTCTCCTCTGCCTTACCATGTATTTGTAGCTTTGAAAAAAAATCATTGTAATTTATATAGGGTTTTTTTTAAGACACTGTTGAAGCATCTTGCTTTGCAGTATAAAGGTATGCAAGAAGCTAGCTTGTATAATAATAGCAGTTGAAATATAGTAGCGTGGAGGCCAGCACAAGTTAGCCACCCAAATAAGTACCCAGTGGAAATGTCTACATGTGCTAGCACACAGCAATAAACTCTGAGGCAATATCACAACAAAGTTTATTGCACCCAGGCTCCAC
Organism: Alligator sinensis; assembly: GCF_000455745.1. Classification (NCBI taxonomy): domain Eukaryota; kingdom Metazoa; phylum Chordata; order Crocodylia; family Alligatoridae; genus Alligator; species Alligator sinensis. Next base: position 363,044 of record NW_005842538.1, read on the forward strand.
ATTTACACATGCACCCAGAACCGCAGCATACTGAGCTGGTTTAGAGCAGCTCTGGCTGGCAGGGTCCTCCAAAGTCCAGCTTGCCAGCCCAGGGCTGCTCCAACACACATCAATGTGCTGTGGAGAGTCTGCCTGGGGCACGAGGGTACTCCAGTATGAGGCTAGCTAACAAGCAGCCCCTGCACCAAAGTACCCTCATGCCCCAGTGAGCCACATCAGCATCTATATGTGCAGTGATGTAGAGTAAAAAACTCCACAGCAGGATATAACAAGTATTACCCTGCTGCAGAGTTAATTAATTTCCTATGGCCTAACAGGGCCGCACATGTAGACGTGAGATTACTGTGGAGCTAATTAGTCTATTCTGCAGTAAACATCTTGTGTAAACGTGCTAGTGTCTGTTGGGATTGAACAGTCCTACTACTTTGTCACTGCTATTGTAACCCAAACTAGTTAGATAAAAGTAAGCGTTTCTGGACCTATCTGTGCTCAGTCACACTTCTAGCTGCAGTGCAGACATATCCTTAGAGGAAATCCAGGACTGGACTCCACATCTATGGAGAATCAGTTTATTTCTCCTATATTTTTGTTGTTTTATTCAGGATTCAAGAATTTCATTGTGGATATTCCTAAAGTCCTATTAAAAGTGTATTTCCTCTTTTATTTTATTTATCAGCAAATTTCTCTAACAAACTTCCCAAAAGTTTCTCTTCCCCATAATCCATTGTTTGGACAACTGCATCTTCTTATGAATCTCTCACACTGTATAAAGTTCCCAACAACTGCAATAGCCCTCTTCTCAATAATTTTCATTGGGAAGAACTCTGTGTCCTTGTGGAGTCTACATCTGTTTCTGAAAGCATTTATATTTGCTGAGTAAAAGAAGTGTTCACCTCCCTATGGAAGCTGGAATAGAAGCTGCCACTAAAAGAAGGATCCTGAGTACTTTTTGTCTCAGAATGTATTCTTGCTTAGATTTACAATTTAGTGCCACAATTCTGAACTATAATTTCCCAAAAGAGAAATAGCTTAGATCTATCAGAAAACTATTTTAAAATATTAAATTAAAGTTAAAGCTGATTAGAGCTACATCTATAGTGTTATAAAATGAAGAACTTTCAACTGCTTCAGATATCTATCGCAAATCTATTTACATAGTCTCAGTAAGGAAGCTAAATTTCTTCAGACTATATTTATATTCCTAAAATATGCTTTCACTAAATAATTCTGCTATCTATTCTTTACAACCCAGATGCTGTGGTGAAGAGATCAAGGCCAGAGATCGCCAATATTTCAACCTAGGAAGCTATTTTCTTTTACACCCTTTCTTTCTTTCTTAGTCCTTCAGAAGAACTTTTAAAATAGATTGCTCAGTTTACAAAGCAGTCCTTGTTTCTAAGGACATTGTTATTCGGTCAGATATTTTACTACTTTGCAGAAGCACAAGGGAATTTAATCAAAAAAGCAAGTCATCTGACCCACCAAGAGGTAGATGAGACCTGTCCCTAGCAACCTAAGTAGGAATCAGGACCCCAGAACAGAAAAGTGAGAAACTTATTACTTTGTTTGAAAGATTCATTTTATTCCTACAAACAGACTGAATGCCCCTATAAACTTATGGATCTCAACAGTACTACTAAACTGAAAAAGGATGTTCACTAAGGTTGATGAAACTAAGGGAAAATCACCGAACCACTCAGAGTGGCAATAACTTGAATTAAGAGACAAGCAGTACTACCTGATCAGCTGTAACTGAGAGAAAATTGACGTTTTTAAAAGTTAGTCCAGATATTATGAACATCATCTATCTATCTTCTAGGTCAATTGAAAGGATATTTGCTCAAGATGCATGTCACCCAATTCAACATACCAGTTCAGAATATGAGATCTTCATACATTTTCCTGCAGTTATAACATCTATTATTTAATGATAAATTGCTTATATTTTAAATATAATTTTTCTACAATTATTATGCTTGAAACAAATATTGATTTGTAAACATTTTGGATTGAGAATAAATAATATATTTTTAAGCATTTATTCCCAGGAAACTACATTGTTGCAACTCTATAACACATGAATTAGGTTTTTGTTTTTATCTACCACAAATCCATACCTGTCTCCCCAAAACTAGATATGACTGGTCGCTTCACGGAATACGTTTTTTTTAATAGTCCTATACGAACCATAATAATATTTATGCACATTTTTTCCTATTTTTTTAGAAATATCTTTCTTTAGATGGGCATGTCTACATATGCAATTAATGTGCAGGAATAAATTCCAGAGCTTACTGGCCAGAGTTTTTTGCTCCCAGGTGTGCCATTTGAACATGAACCCAGGAGCAAAAAACTCTAGAGCAATTTGCTCCAGAGTTTATTCATGAGTAGCACGTGGAGTCCAGTCAGAGTAGCCATGGCTGGCAGGGGAACCAGGGGGTCAACCTTCCCAGGACTACTGCAGTTGGGCTCCACGTGCTGTGGAGGGGCTGGCTGAGGCACAAGGGAGCTTCAGCATGGGAGCTGCCTGCCTGTGTCCCAGCCAGCCAGGACAGCATCTACACCTGTGCTGATACACATGAGAAAACTCTGCAGCAGGGTAGTACTTGTTTTCACAAGTTCTACCCTGCTGCACAGTTTATTAGTTTTGTGAGCCTTAATAGAGGCACACACATAGACACCAAGATGTTTACTATGCAGCTAATTGCTAAACAGCACAATAAACATCCCATGTAGACATGCCCAAGGAGACCAAGACAATGGCTAACACCTATATATATACATATCTTCTCTCATGTGAACATGACTTGCATTAATTTACCCAAAAAAGTTCCCCCATGATCTCGATGCTAAACCCAAAGAGTGTATAACTTTCATGAGTTATTTCAGTGCTTTATTTTATCTTAAGATCCTTTAATTAATGTTTCATAGAGTTGTGTAAAAGGTATTACAGTAGAAGTCTGTGTATTTGTCAGCAGTTAGACTTTAAATTAAAAACAAGAAGAAACCATAAAAACTGCTTACTAAGATTGGAAACAAAACTTATGAAAGAGGTGATATCTTTTATTAGACCAACAAGATATTTGCAAACAAATTATTTTATTTATTTGCAAGATTTCAGGCGAGCACCCCCTTCATCAGGCATAGGAGAGAGCAGAGATTATAAAAGTTCTCCTAGGTGGAAATGAGAATTTCCATTTCCACCTAGAAGAACTTTTACACTCTCTGCTCTCTCCTATGCCTGGTGAAGGGGGTGCCTTGAAAAAATTATTTCATTTATTTGCAAGCTTATGCCTGAAAGCTTGCAAATAAATGAAATAATCTGTTTGCAGATATCTTATTGATCTAATAAAAGACTTTACCTCTTCCACGAATTTTGATTCCTTTTGCATCTAGGCTAATATGGATACAACCTGGATACCAATACTAAGATTGTTGTTTTATGGAAGCTTCTTATATGTAAGTTACTGATGTGATTTTATTTAATATTGTGGTCACTCACCCACTTTGCTGATTTTTCTAGATACACCAAAATGAAGACTGCCACCAATATCTATATTTTCAACCTTGCCCTGGCAGATGCCCTAGCAACAAGCACTCTGCCATTTCAGAGTGTGAATTATTTGATGGGAACATGGCCTTTTGGTACAATTCTTTGTAAGATCGTTATATCTATAGACTACTACAATATGTTCACAAGTATCTTTACACTTTGCACCATGAGTGTGGATCGCTACATAGCTGTTTGCCACCCAGTCAAGGCTCTTGATTTTCGCACTCCCAGAAATGCCAAAATTGTCAATGTGTGCAACTGGATTGTTTCTTCTGCCATAGGCTTACCGGTTATGTTCATGGCTACTACTAAATACAGGCAAGGTGAGTCTGGCTTTCATTATTTAAATTGACAGCATAAATATTCACTCTCTTCTCTTTAAAGCATTGTTACACCTTACTTAGGTTTGCTTCTAACCTCACACTTCTTTTAGGAGGAATCATTGAAACTAATATAGAAGAAAAGGATGGTCTTTCAATGAATTTCAAATAATCCCCTTCACAAGTTAAAAATGTTAAATAAGAACTTTCTATTTGAAGGACAGGTAGGAGCTAAAAGCCATGAGATATATCATAATATCAGAGAAGAAGAAAAGGGAGATTTGTGCTGTTTGATATATGAAAATGTATAGTCAGGCAGGCATACCTATCGTTTTCTTAGAAGCTGTTCAACAAATTGGGTGTGGGAATTGTGAGGAGAGATTTTTTTTTTCTAATTTTTTTAATTTCAAAACTGAAGTGCTGACCAGTTTCATAGTTGGCCCCAAAACAGTGGGGGAGAAATGTCACAAGTATTTTCTCTATTTTTCCTATTTATTTTTGAATCTCAAATTTCTGAATTTTTGTCAATTAAAAAAAAAACAGTTTTAGTACTTTCTGTAACAGGAACAGTTATGGACTCCATCAAGGAAAGCTTTTTGGAGTCAACTGGATCTCATGAGGACAGTACTGATTCTGCATTTTACTCTCGCCTTTCAAAACTCTGCATATTCATAATATACAAGTACTGCAGAATTCATGAAAGTAAATTAAGCCTGTCATGTCATGAGATGTCCATAGACAATACATTACACTATTGAAATATAACTTTTTTCAAAGGTTTTTATGCCTTCAATTCCATTTGGATTAAGAAGAATTATTACCATTGATCTATTAAGGGCATTATGAAATCAAGGAAAAGACTCCTATTCAAATAGGACCTGATCTTGCATCAACTGAAGCCAGGGACAAAGCTCTCACTGATTGTAGTGGTTCTGGGTAGGGGTTTAACAGGTGTTGTGACCCCGAAGTGTGCTAGGCACCAAAAATATAAATGAAAGATGTGGTCACCACTCCAAAGCACTTACATTGAACTCCTGCAATTAAATCTGCTGACACTGACTTCATGGGAATCCTCATAAACTCAAAAGCGCAGAATGGCCATAGCAATTCAAGAAGAGGTTCTAAACCAGGGGTGTCAAACATATGGTCTCTGGACTGGATCCAGCCCATGAAACCCTGCTGTCTGAGCAGATAAGCACAGGGTACGATGCCATTCTCCTTCCCTTTCTCCTCCCCCAACATACCTGATCTAGCAGCTGCTTCTGCCAGCATGGGACCCGTGCTGCATGCAGCATAATCCCAGAGCTGCCAGGGCACGTGCCATGTGCAGTTCAGTCTGGCCAGGGTACCATGTGAAGTGTAGCTGCTGCTCTGATCCAACTGCACCAAACGTGGCAGCCAATGTCAGCCACTCCAGGATGCCCGCCACATGCAGCACAGGTCCCAGACTGGCTGGGGGGGCGTGTGAACCAAGAAAGGTTGCAAAAGGGGGAAG
>NW_005842538.1:368442-382112 GCF_000455745.1 Alligator sinensis
GAAACGAAATCATGGGCATGATCCAGACCATGAACCAGCTCCATGGCACTCATATGGCCCATGACACACCTGTTCTAAGCAAAAACGCAACTTTACAAGGGAAGTAAAAAACAGAGGTAAAAGATAAAGAGAATGGAAAATAAGACTGGCAAAAGCAAGCCAGTTTATTAGTACTTCACACAATTTGATTACACAATGTTAGATTAAATTATTCAATGCTTGCTATGTGCCCAACTTCCTGTACACTACACACACACACACTTTGCAGGTGATAGAAATGTGTGTTGCTTTGTATTTTTTACTTAAGATATGTGACTGATTTCTAAACAGTTTTGTTCTGTATAGGTGAATACAAATGTATTATATTCAAAGAACTGTCAAATTATTATGTTTTGATAAGTTTTATTTATATTCTCTCTGTTAACACATAAGCACCTACAATACAACCCAGTTTTGCCTACTATTTCTTTGTGAAAATATTCTATTTTTATGACAGAGTTTATTTCCCCAATCATTGAACATGCATCCACTGATTTACAGTCACTGTATAAGCATTACATATCACATCTATGCCAACTTCACAATTTCTTTCTTATGAGTACACTATCAGGAAACATTATCCAACACTGCACAAGAGCTATGGAGAATACCTATCTGCATCATAATCTTTGTGATCTTAGAAGTAGCTCCAAGGCTAAAGGAGCCAAAATCCAGAGGTCTGATGCTTGTGCTGATGTAGAATTATCTTCTCTGGCTTCATTATCTTCATTTATATCTCTTTGTGACCTGAAAATAAAGATTAAACAAACAAATATATATATATATATATATATATATATATAAAATCTCAAGAACTGTTTACAACACAAGTCTAAAAGGTGAATATATGCTCCTAGAGAATACATGCATTATCAATTTGAGTTGACATAGTTAAGATAATTTAAACATGCAATAATTTAAACACACATGGTAACCATGCAGGTAAAGACAGAGAAAACAACAAACAAAAAACTATGACTACTGATAGAGAACAATATGGAAAATTTTATATTACCACTATTGAACTTATATTGATAAGCAGAATACTTTAATTTGGAGACTAACCTGTCCATTATATGCCGTGTGTTTTAAATTCACTAAGGCTTAAAGAAAATATTTCTAAAAATTAAATTAAATGACTTCCACTGCTTTAGAGCACATGCTCATACCATTCCCCCTTCATTCCCAACATTCAAAGAAATACATGTCTCAGAGGTAATCTAATTGACAGCATCCCTTCAAATCATTTCAATCAATGGGATTTCAGACGTGTATTATTAATTATCCCTTTTTCAATCAGATCACTGTAACTCTCTTATCTGCAGCTTCCCTAACACTTATCTTGTCTCCACTTCAAAGAAATGATCAGCAGCTAAATTAATCTCCTTTTGCCATTTTCTAATATGTCATGCACCTCTCTTCAAGGGTTCAGTCCTGCAAGTCCTATTTCAGGAGACCACACAGGAACAAACAAGTGCTGTCCTGAATAGAGATGCACTTGAACATATGGATGGTCAAATTGATTCCAGTGTACTTAAAAGTAAGCACATGGGAAAGCATGCAAGTCATCACCTTGCAGGACAGGGCAACTAACCTTTGACATCTTTTCACATAAAATTTAAACTTTGCCTGACTATGAAGGCACTCTTCCTACTACTCACCCCCTAGTATTCCTTGTCTCCTTTTCTCATCTTTATCTGCAGGTCTTTGTATACCTGGAAAATCATTTGTTGACAAACAGGCCGGTTGGACTCTCATTAGTAGAAATTTCCTCATTCATCATTGGGTCCCAGTTGACTGGTCACTTATGCTCTAAGGTTATCTTGGTCAAAGTTGACTACAGCACTATTCCTTTCCAAGGTCTTTCTTGAACATTTACCGGGTATAGACCATTAATCCCTAATGAAAATCAACCCCAGAGAATGGCATTATTCATCCAGATTCTCCATTACATTGAGCAGAGTCCTTTCTCAAAATTCCACCCAGGTTTGCAGTTTAGCTCTTCAGCCTAAGCATAGCAAGTAACACAAAAAAACATTGCATAGGACTCTAAAACAAATCCTACATTTCTTAAATAGCACAAGAAATACACAGGTACAAATGAATAAATTCTATATGCATTTCCCTACCTCCATCCCTGAGCTAAGGTCAGAATCTTCTAAAGAATCTTCTTTACTGCTCATGTATTTTCCTTCAAATGATGGAGACTTTAGCTAATCACACCACTGAAGAAGACACTTTCTGCTATGAAAATGAGACTCTCTCATTCCCTCTTTTGTCATAGGATGCTTCCACCTAAAGAGACAACCTTTAAGGTTTTGCCCTTAGTCTGGAAAATTATGCTCTCACTGCACGTAGTAAGAGTCTACATCCACTGTGGCCTCCTATCACAAACACAAATTTAGAAGTTGCACAGAGACAGATTCCCTAACTTATCATATCATCTCTCTTTTTCATTTCCCTTTAACTCCCAAACTTTCAAAATAGTGGTTAAACTTCCTCATTTCCTGGGTTTTATGCTGAAACTAAAAATTGATCCAACTTCAATTTATTACCTTTTGTCAAACATGAGCTGAGTTCCAAGTAATAAAATGCAAACTAGTACAGGGCTTGTTTTATTTTGGTTTGTAAATCTTAAGGTTAAACAAAATTCTTGAAATAGCATTACATGCCTCTTATGTGTGTGCTTGTGATAAAATACATTCTGCTTCCTTTTAGTTACTCATTTTATAGAATTGCATCAAATTGCTGTACAGTGTTGAAGAAAATAAAGACAAAAGGAAAAGCAATTGAAAAACTGAACTGCTCACTCTTCTCTGTCATTTTGTTTTTACTTTAGGCTCCATTGACTGCACGCTTACGTTCTCTCATCCATCTTGGTACTGGGAGAACCTGCTGAAAATCTGTGTTTTCATCTTTGCCTTCATCATGCCAGTCCTGATCATTACAGTGTGCTACGGCCTGATGATTTTACGCCTGAAGAGTGTCCGTATGCTATCTGGCTCCAAAGAAAAGGACAGGAACCTGAGGAGAATCACAAGAATGGTCCTTGTAGTGGTGGCGGTGTTCATAGTCTGCTGGACTCCCATCCATATTTATGTCATCATTAAAGCCTTGATCAATATTCCAGAAACTACTTTTCAAACTGTCTCCTGGCACTTTTGTATTGCTTTAGGGTATACAAATAGCTGCCTTAATCCAGTCCTTTATGCATTTCTAGATGAGAACTTCAAAAGATGTTTCAGAGAGTTCTGCATTCCCACTTCCTCAACAATTGAGCAACAAAACTCCACCAGAATCCGACAAAATACTCGTGAACATGCCTCCACTGCCAATACTGTGGATAGGACTAACCACCAGGTATGACTAGCAGTGGAGATGTCATCTCTGGATTCAGGCCTTCCTCTTGGAGATGACATGTATTCTGAAGTTACAGTCTCTACTGCTGTATAGGTATCAGAAGGTCAACATGCCTTCCGAATGATCTTTAGAGCTGGTGTACACATACACAGAGAGCCTAATCCCGTGAGATGCCAAGCACTCTCAATTCTCTTTGAAGTCTCTGAACAAAGGGGTTCTCAGAAGTACTTTGTGGGATCAGGCCCAATGTGTGTGCATACAGACAGCATGTCAGAGAAAGAGAGACAAAGTATGATTCTTACTGATGCAATGTTTGCAATTGTTGAACTTTCTAGAACTGACTGATGAATGATAGACTGTTATGGACTCCATTAGTACACAGCAGGAGACAAGGGTGGGCTCAGAAATATACCCCATCTTCCTCCCATTTTAAAAGTGACAGGCAGGTGGGTTGTGGGGGAAGGAGGGAGGGATTGAGTTTGCACCCTTTTCTGCTTCTTTATGTTATACAAAGAAGGCTTGAAGGGCATGTTTGTCCTAAAAGATCCTGTAGAAAACCAGGGCTTGTTCACATGCACTTTTTGCTATTTTGGCACTTTTTTACCAATATAGTTATGTAAGAACCCCTATCATATGCCTATAAATGCACCATAAATTGGCATTGGTTCCTTTCTTAATCCATACCAGTATAAAGTCCTTCGTGACAACATGATTGTATCCATATTAGGGAGGGCTTTAAATTGCAAATATATTTAGAGAACAGCTTTTCTTTGCAGTCAATGCACTAAAAAGTCCAAAGATTTATGACATTGCAGGCACCCTAAGGAAGAGACTTTTATTCAAGCTGTTTATTATCAGCTGCTCTGTAAAAGAAAGTTCACTAAGCCTCACCAACTCTTTCAAGGGTTCTCTTCACAGAAAGCGCCATGAGTTAGACCAACCCTCCCAACCCAACAAACATTCGCTGTTGGATGGACCATCGAGCCTCACTTTGGAGCTGATCCAGCAAGAGAGGTTGCGTGTCTGTGGCCTGTTCCCATAGCCCTGCCTTGCCCTCTCCCAGCTGTGGTGCTGTCTCAGGATGGGAGGGGGAGAAACTAGGGAAGAGAGGTCCATTGTGGTGTTTGTCCAGCCTTTGGTGGAGGTGGGGGGGGCAGGTGGATTGGAGCCCCCCCCATAAGGATTGGAGGCCCAGTCTTGTTGTGGGGGGCTTCAGTCCACCTGCCCCCACCCTCCAGCACAGGCTGGGCAAACCCCAGACAGAACTCCTTCTCCTCCCTTCCCCCACTTCCATCCCAAAGACAGTACTAGGGATGGGACTGAGTTGCATCAGCCCTGCCCTGCTCCCTGGCACACACTAACAGAAGTTAATGAAGGTGCTCTGCTTTGGAGCACCTTCATATGAACCCTCATGTAATAAGGGTTCATTTGTATGAGATTAGGCACTTATTAAAGCTCTCTGCTGCTGTACAGTTCTGTCAGTGCATGGCTGTAGAGTGCTTTCAGTGGGTGATTGCATGAAAAACCATCACTTCTGTCAGCACCCCAAGTGAGCCTTGTATAAATCTCTCTCAGATGCCATTTCAACCACAAAATTAGTTATCCTGTGGAGATACTGAATTAAATTGGCTGGCTGAAAGAAGCAGTTCCACTTACATTCAGTGTGTGTATGCAATTAAAACAAAGCAATATACTCTGGTGCATATCACACTGGAGTTTATTGCTCTCAGGCACTGCATTTACACATGCTCCCAGGACTGCAGCACTGGAGTAGACTCAGCTGGCAGGGTGCCCAGGGATCAGCTTGCCAGGCATAAAAAATGGTAGTGATATCAGAAGAGAGGAAAAAGAAAGAAGGAACAGTGCTAGAGAAGATGAGGAAGGGATTATTGTATATCTATCCTCAGCATTTTCCTTCACCAGACACTGACACCTACCTACTAAATTCTGGCCTGTGAAATGGAACAGAATGTGAGCAATTCTGATATACACCTCTCCAATAGAACTGCCAAGAGCATCCTCTCTTTATCTATGTATTTACTTTGTGTAGTTAATGTGTATTGGACAGGTTCTGCCTTGACTTACGTTTTTATAACTCTCAGTGAAATCAGTAGTAGTTTTTTGCATATATCTGAAGGCATGATTGTCCTTCAGGACTGGTATCCAGTGCAATGCCAGCTGTCACAGTGCAGGATGCATAAGCAGCTTCTCTACTTGGAGATGCTCAAACTTATTTTTAACCCAAAAAAATCTTTCTAAATGCCTGTGTCATGCCCATCTTTAGATACCATTTTTACTATTAGGTATACTTATTACAACAGGACCTATAGCCAAGCAAGAATAGAGGTACATTGGATTAAGGCAAGGGTGCTCAACCCTCAGTCCATGGGCCAAATTCAGCTCCCAACCCATGGAAGCCCCATGTCATCCAACCCATGGGGCTTCCCAGGGGTCCATGGAGAGCCCCATGGGCCATGGCCCTGCACACTAAATTGGGTGCATGGGGTCCAATCCCAGTGCATGGGGCCAAATGGGCCCTGATTCCAACTTTTGGGGGCCAACCAAGGATGCCTGGAACCAATCCAGGCATGCAGGCCCAGAACGCAGGGTTAAATTAGGCCCACAGACTGGGCTAATCAGTTTACAGAGTAGCAAATGGTTCCTGCCCTAAAGATCTAAAAAATTAAACAGATGAGAATGAGGGAGTGGTGGAAGAAAGAAGCGGAGTGAACTACATGGTGGCAGAAAACATTGTGTTAGTTCCATCCATTTGAGGATGGGGGGAGATGGGATTCTAGATCTAGTTATGAGAAGATAAGCTAAAGGGAAACAGAAGTGAATAGAGAGAGGAAATAGAAAGGAAGGGAACTGGGGACAGGGAAGTCAGATGTGGAATGGAAGTTGAGATGGTGAAGTAGTGTAGGGAGAGGGTTGTAGCAAACAGCCAGTCACCATGAGCATAGAAGGTCCAGTCAGAACTGGAGACAGTTCTTTGAACATCTAGAGGTTTTCTTTGTCTGCTTCTGCAGCTGTTTTTACTAGCTGGACTTTCTGGTTGGTTCCTCTATATGGTCGTCTACAAGGACATATGCTAACCTTAAGAAGGCACCATCTTGGTCTTAGTGCCTCTGGAATGCTGGCAGGATCTCACCTGAACAATTTTAAGTCTGGAAGGTGCTGGAGGAAGAAGTAACCTTGAATGGTTTCCATTTTATCAATTCCCCACTGTGCCGCAGTTTCTGAATTGGCTGCTTCCGCTATTGTACATTATGCTTTTTTCCAGCCATGCATTTTGACTGTTGACCCAACTGCAATCTGAAAAGAAAACAATATCACTAGCTTATGTTCAAGAGTACCAATATATATAGGCCATTAAGCCAAATACATTTTCACAATTTAGAGAAAGTCCTTGGAAAATATTGACCAAGTCTTCGCATTGCCCACTAATATCAATGAAAATCAAAACCACTCAGCACCTCAACAGGCCTGGGCCTATCCAAAGTAGCTGAAACATTTTACACAACCATTCAGTGCATGCAATGGCAATTATATTTCCTGTTAATGTGAAAGCAAAAAAGAAAACAACACCTTACACAAGATGAGTATTATAGTTTATAATATGCTAGGTGGGCACTTTGGGTTTTTGATATTACCATTAACGCTCATATATATAAGGGTTATGGTTTATTTGATGATTATGGGATTTTAGAATTGAGTTCCCCAGGCCAAAATTAGCATTGATTTCAATTTAAAGTTTGAATAGCACTTTCCTAGTATTTATAAAACCTGAAAAAGAAAGAAGAAATGCTTTTAGCCAAAAATAAGTATAGAATTACAAGGCTTATGAAATCAAGGGAAATAGCAGGGTCACTGTGGGCCTGATCACTAAATGACAGTGTCATTACATGAAGTGGGAGTTTTTGCCAAGAACACACGATAGAAGAAATATATTTGTTCTTCACTGTCATAACCAGTCATGGTCATAGTCTGTTACTTTTATTTTGAACTATTCTTATTTCCAGTCTTCTTTCCATCTCTAGTAAACTGTTTAGACTTATCATTTTGACCAAATCTGATTTTGTCCAGCAATTGAACTACTCAAATGTAGACGTCATAGATTTTCTTTTATATATGTTTTATATATCATGCCATTTATTGTGCATAAGATTTGCAGCATCCTTGATGTACATTTTCAATATATCACACAATATCAAGGAAGCTAAAGTGCAAGAAAATAGATCCTGTCAGCAGTTTCATCCAGTTGGAGCTAGCTATTTTCAGAGTTTACCCATTTTGACTTGCAACAAAGATCATGTTCTTCTGTCTTCTTTAAGTGCATTTTACAGGTAGAACATTTGGCTAACAATAAAGCTTTAAAGGTTTAAAGTTTGAAAGTTTCAATCATAACACCCAAAATTTTGGATACCACATTTTTGGGTGCTGCTCTTGAGATACCATAGGTTTGAATTTCAGAGTGTCATGAGGACCTACGGCTTCCACTGTGGACATTTAGAACTTCTGATAATCAAATACAAGGCAATTAAAGCCAAAAGCATAAAAATGAAAACTGAGCGAAGTCTTCTGAAAAGGTTCCTGTCTATCACTTAAGACCAATAACTTAGCTGTTCTGATATCAGAGTGATAAGGATGGTTTACAAACTTTGATGAATTAAGTCAAAATGAATTTATCAAAATGAATTGTAGTTTGCTGGATCCTGAAATCACTATTATTAAAACATTGTTCATTAACAGCTTTTTTATATTAAGATATATAGCAATAGCAAAAAAAAAAAAAAGACCAGTAATTCTTTTTTTTCTGTAACAGTGGAAATATATTCAATCAGGTTTTAACCTAGAAAACAGGCTTATGCAGATAGTGTCCACACACCTGGAGAAAAAGCTGTTGTAAAATATTTAAGTTATAATTTTATCTGAAAATAGGCCTGTCTCTATTGGCTTCAAGAAAAGGTTTGTCATTTAGACCAGTCGAGTGCCTAGTTCTCTGTTTGTAATCCATACCTGCACTAGATCAGAAAATTCCAAGGTGCAATCAATGTGATGCAATGAACTCCAGTGCATATTGTGCCAGGGTTTATTTCTCCCCAGCACCACATTTATACATGTGTCTGGGACTGCAGCATGTCGAGCCAGGTCAGAACAGCCCCAGTTGCCAGGGGGCCCAGGGGACCTAAGGGGTCAGTCTGGAGCTGCTCCGACCCATCTCAACTTTCTGCAGAGAGGCTGGCTAGAGCACAAGGGTGCTCCAGTGCCAGGCTAGCTAGCAGGCAGCACCCACACTGAAGCACCCTCATGCCCCAGCCAGTCCTGTCAGCATCTACATGTGTGTTGCTACACCCTAAAGAATGCCACTATAGGATAGTACTTGTGTCTATAAGCACTAACCTAAAGCAGAATTAATTAGTTTACTGTAGCCAAATACGGCTGAGACTTTACTGTGGAGCTAATTAATCAATACCACAGCAAACATCTCAGGTAGATGTGCCTCCAGAGTATTTTAAAGGTGAGCAGTCTCATTTTACAAATGGAGTTTTCTAGGATTTCACCATTCTCCTTTTATTTTAATTCCCTCATTACCTACACATAACTGTGAAAGTGCACTTGTTCTATTCCATGCATTGTTACTCTCAAGGAAACTAATATATAGCAAGCTTCATTTTACACCAAAGAGATTTTAATAAGGTTACCTCAAAGCCTATAATTCCATACTTCAGTCACTAAAACATGGAGTATGATGCTTCCACTCCCAGGGCATATCTACATGAGACATTTACTACATAGTTGACTAATTAACTGTTCAGTAAACATCTCAGCATCTACACATGTGCCCCTATTAGGGTACATAAAACTAATAATCTCCATAGCAGGGGAGTACTTGTATTGCACAGAGTGCGGCTTTTTTGTGCATAGCAATGCATGTGTAGATGCTGATCATTTTGCTGGGGCAGGAGGATGCTTGCAGTAGCGGCTTTAGGGGAGGGCAAACTGGGCAACTGCCCAGAGCCCCACACTTGATGGGGCCCAAATCTTTTGGGGGGTAAATTTTTTGCAAGGAAGTAGCTCTATTTGCATTTTAATACTTGACTATTTATTTAATTCTCCCAAAGAATATTAAAAAGATCCATAATACAACTGTGGTGGGTTAATATTTACCTGAGTACATACCTCTAAGGGGCCCCAAGTGACTGTCTTGCCCAGGGCCCCAACAACCATAAAGCCACCACTGGTGCTTGAGTGCCAGGGCTGCATACTTACTGGCTATCCCCATGCTGAAGCACCCTCATGCCCCAGCCATCCCTTCTGCAGCACATTGAGCTGGGCTGGCAGGCTGACCTACAAGGACCCCTGCCCACTGGGGCTGCTCTGACCAGGCTCCACAACTATGCATGAATAAACTCTGGAACTAATTGCTCTGAAGTTATTTGCTCCCAGGTACACATTCAAACAGCACACCCAGAAGCAAAAACCTCCAGAACAATAAACTCCGGAGTTTATTCATGTGCACTAATTGAACATGTAGAGGCACCCCAAGAGTCTGCATGCCATTGCATCATTTCCAGCTTTTATAAGCCAGACAAGCCTCTGTCATTTCCCTCCTCCTATATTACTTTGTACCATTGTGAAACAACTGCTTAATATTACATTTATAAATGTAGTATTATAAATCAGGATAGGGGAATGAAATGCATCTAGAGGGATAACTTGGCCCTACTGTAAAGGCAAATGGACATGTTTACACTATAAACAGAAATGTACTTCAAGAACAATGGAGCATTGCTTATCTAACAGAATAGATGCTTAAAAAACGTTTTTGTCAGACCAGTGACATTTTTGTGACTATATCTTTAATGCTAAATTCAACAGCTCCTTGAAACTGAGATATATTCCATAGCTATTATATATAGGAGTGTTGTACACATCAGAATCCTTTATAAATTAGGGGAAAATGAAATCAATATTAAATTAAACAAGGAGGACTGGACCTGAGTAGCTGTTTTACAGAAATGCACAAAACTGCTACAGCTGGTTTTCTTAATTGTGACACAAGATAAACACGAAGCAGGAAACATACAGTACTTGTTCACTGGTGTATGAAAAAGTGGAAACCTCTCCTGTTCATCTAATCCATGAAAATTAGGGATGAGCCTGAACCAGAAAAATTATTTTGGATCTATTGTTCCCTAAAGCAAAAGGATGTTTAAATCTGAGGATTATGGTTCAGACTAATTTTGAACAGAAATACATTTCCCCCACAGATTGCAAAAAAGTACTAAATACAACCTGCAAAATTATGATGCAGCTGAACATGATTTTGAGTTCTGCTTTTACCTCAGATGAAATCTTTTTCTAAACCAGAGTTTATAGTAAAATCTTCCCTGTTAGCAGGAAAGCAATGCTTTGCCTTCTGTCTTCAATTTACATAAGTAGCATTGCCCCAAGGCTGCCCATGTTTCATGGTTGATGCAGAGGGAATTTTTCTGCTCATTTCAATCTAGTTTAACGAGTAGTTTTAACCTAATCTGGCTCCCTACTTTCTGAGTCACAAAACTTTCCATTTCAAGCATTTCTTCTGGATTCCAACTTACTATAACAATGAATAATACAGCCTATTGTCAGGGGGCAGGAAAAGTTCAGTGGTTTTCAAGTGGGGAAAAAATTGCCATGATTTACTGTTTAAAATGTATGTACAGTACTTCTACTCAGGGGGGATTTAATAAGAAGAAAATATATGTGTCATGTGCATGCAGCATAGGAAGTTTAATTGGGTGTAATTTAATTCCTGTCTTCAATTTCAAGCTGAATTGTCAGACAATTAAATAGGAATTTGAAAAGTTTCAAGTCCTACTGTGGACACACACTTTTCTGATACAATAAGAAGCAAAAAGTCTTAGGAACAGATACCCCTACATCATATGTAATAGTAATGTTTCAGTGATGGCTGCATAAAAGGTAGAGGAGGACTGAAATCATTCTGTACTGGAATCATTCTGTAATAAAATGTACCTAGGATTTGCACCATGAACACAAAGCAACCATTATGTGTGGTATGTTATGTATTCTAGTGTAGATGTGGTAGCATAGCTATGACATGGAGAAAATATATTATCTTCTGTTTAAAACAATATTTTGGGCCAAATATTTAGCTTGTGTAAAAGGGTAGAGAACAACTGAATTCAATGGCTCTAGATCAGTTCATACCAAGTGAAGCTCTGACCCACTTGAGTAGAAATGGAATTGAATTCAAATGGAAGAACTCCTCTTCTTTTGAAATCAGAATCAGATCAATTAGGAATGCATGCTTTTTACTTTTAAAATGTTGTCATATATTCCTAAAGCTGCGAGTACCTTTTCCATGCCAATTTTTTCTGCCTTATGATGTTTTATGATGTAAAAGTAAACATGCTTGCTTTCTCACAAAAGCTATCTGTTCAGCTTTGTGCAGTGGAATAATTGCAGCAAATGCTAGGTAAAATCACCCCAAAAGATTTTCAGAAACACATGGGAGGGGAAATCAGTGTATTGCTCATTGTATCTGCAATTTCTTTCCTTTCAGTTGGAACTTCTGGAAGCTGAAACTACACCACAGCCGTGACAGGGTCTCCTGCTGCATGGCCTTCAAGGCAGTTACAAACCAGTGCCAGAATATGTCTGTACAGTTTGCTCTAGGACTGTGTAGGAGACCCTCTTTCCCCCCACAAGAAAAGTGCCTGCTTTTAAGATCCATCAAAATGATTTGCCTTTTTGGCAACTCTGCATTCTGTGTTATAGAAGCATGAAAACTAATAGCAAGCAGAGTCAGAAAACATGAGGGTTACAGTGCTTCATTGTATAAAACGTATTTGCTTATGAGAAAAAAAAATATATATCTACACATATGTCTAAAATACCAGTGTTGTACACTAGTGAGGTCAGACAGCCATAATTTTTGCTCTGGCTAGTTTTAGTAGCATAAGACAGGTTGGAAGCAAAAGCTCAAATAGAAAGACAGGTATAGCTTGCTAAATGGAGGTGATCTTCTAATATAGGATATCTAATATGCTTGAGGAGACTTTGTAATACTGTTAAGCTAAAAAAATGTTTCAAAGGGTAGTTTCCTGTACAGGTTATATTACAACTGTTCTTCATGCATCAGTTTACATCATGGCCTTCTCATCAGAAAATTACCATTTATGGGGTCAGCTGGAGACTAGCAGTTAAATGGAAAAGAATTCTTTCAGTGCTCACTTAAATAACCCAAGCTTTCACCTTCTCACATACAAGATTTTACCAGAAAAACAGGTGGAAAGCAAAGACTGTAAACAGTTGGAAAGGTTTGATGTGTCTTCATGTTGTTATTGCTAGTGAAGTAGATCCAAAAAGGACTGCAATTCTTTCTGTAAATTCCCTGTGAATATCCGCATGTGCATTTCAATCCTGTCAGAACTAGCATAGAGTGTATTTACATCCACATTTAACAGGTATTTCTAGTTTCAATTTTGCAATTAGCAACACTTCAGACTTAAGCGACAAGTCATTTTTTTGTAAAGCACTTTGAAATCCTTCAGGATGAAAAGAGCTATAGAAAATGTAAGTCATCATTATTTCATCTGTGAAGTGCTTTTAAGCAAATAGAGAAAACTCTTGAAGTCTTTTTTTAAGGAAAATAACATTTTTCAATGAAATTATTTTTTTTAATCGAGTCCATAACATGTTGCTTTTCTAATTAATGTAAGAAAATTCTAACCTGTATCTCCATTTTGTATAGGCTGATAAAGCACTTTAAAGTTTACAAAAGAAACACTGTATAGAAGCAATTACCACATTAAGTGTTCCTCTGATATAAAAGATAGAAAAATCCATGTAGATAACTTCTGGTAATATATGGTATTTTCTAGCCTCTGTTTGGTATTTGCTGTGTAATTAAATGGTCAGCAGTTCACCCAGAAGGCAAAAAGTGCTTAGATGAGTTTCTGTACATTCTAAAATAAAATCTTACGAAATATTTATGTTTATTCCTGTTACTGTATTTCTTTCTCTCTCTCTCTCAAAATTAAAGCTCATTTAAACATGTTTACATCAAAGAATAGTCCTTTATTTCTTCAGTGAATACTATGATAAAGACTGTGGGGCAAATCCTCTGCTACTGGAAATAAGCATAACATCCTTGAAATCACTGCAACTAGTTCAGTTTGTTCCAGCTGAGCACCTGGCCCTATAGATCAATAGACTATGAAAAAGGGAACTGATAAAGTGTATCATTTTCCCCTTCCTGC
>NW_005842538.1:382122-385746 GCF_000455745.1 Alligator sinensis
TGTCACAGAAGTTAATCCAAAGAAGCATCACCTTAATTTTATGCTATTGTAGCTGTGTTTCCCACTGATTTTCAGAAGAGTGTGAATACCACTTTATTTTAAAGAGCAACTCCTTCAGCAGGTAGTAGTAATAGACTGGGGATGGGGAGGTTAGTGCACCAGCACCAAGAGAAATGTGACACACTTTCTAATATGTCTCCTTGGGTCAGATTCTAGTCAACTTACTAGGTTTTGTGGCAACCATCAATCCTCCTGGATCATGGTATATGCATGAGGGCCACCCAGATCATCAATGCATATGCCTGGGCAGGAATTTTTGGAGGAGTGGAGGCTGTCCAGACCTTCCATCCTCCTTTTAGGCCACAGAGACAGAATCCAAAGACCAGACTGAGTCCAGATGTTTGGTGCCTCCATGACTGTAGTTGTATAAGTGTCTGGTAATCAAACACCAGATCTCATGTGTGGTAGATGAGGCTTCTACCACTGAACCACAGGGGACTTCGACTTACTAGGTACATTAAGTGCATTTACATGCCGAGAGTCTCATTCTGTTCTCTGCTATCTGAGTTCCTGAAATCAGTTAATGTAAAAGACAAGTGGTTTCTCCTTTTCATCACTGGTTTTTTTTTTGTTGGGTTTTTTTGTGACTTGGTCTTAAAGGTAAATTGACAGTGTATTAAAAAAGTAGATGTCTGAATGTATTTTGGGGACTTAACAAGGCGGAATAGAAACATACTTAGGTTTAGGTCAATCTAAGTGCTGATCCATACAGATGTTTGGGGGGGTAAAATAAGGCAAAAAATGGCTGGCCTGATCTACCTTAGCTCACCTGAGGTGGTGCACTAAGTTAGGTGCATTGGGATCTCCTGGTGTCAAAAAAACCCAGAGTGCTGCAAATTAGCAGCGCGGTGAATGCCTGCATGTGTGGCACATGTGGTTTGCTGTGCTGCAGGAAGGTCTGGATACTCATCTGGATACACCCATAGAGTTCAAGAAGGGAAGGAAGCAAGGAAAGCAGCACAGTAAGGACAATGGGCAGAATAAGGAAAAACTAACTTTAGCAAACTCAAGAATCTCTAGGACCCAATCCCATGGGAGGTACGTTTAAGAAGGAAAGGTGTCCAGAAAAGCTGGTTGTCCTATGGGAAACCATGTTAAGAGCACAGGAGAAGACTACCCCAAGGCTAAGGAAGGACTGAAGTGCAACAAAACAGTAGTCTGACTAAAAAACAGCAAGGGCAACTGACACAACTGCCCTTGCTGTTGCACTGAGAAGCACCACCGGCACTTCCGGTTTTGTACCGGCACTGTGATTGACTGCTGGGGACTTCCCCACCCCACTCCCAATTGCTAGGGGACCCTCCCAGTCAACAATCCACTGCTGGTGGCCCCCGAGACTCTGGAGGCACCAGTCACCTATTCCAGAGCCTGAACTGGGATGGTAGTCTGGTTCTGGCAGCTGGGATGTGTAGAACTCCTGAACAGCAGGGCTGCAGACAGGCTCCTAGCAAACACCTAAACTGGGATAAACAGTCTAGTGGTCTGTGGACTAAGACAAAGGGTATCCATGGTCTCAGTGGGCCCAGGACTGGGGCCAAGGCCCAAAAGATAGAGGCCAAGACCAAAGACAAGGCCACAGTTGAATGGTTGTGAGGGCTAGGAGGGTCATGGATCCATAGCCTATAAGGGGTGAGAAGCAGAGTCAGCAACTCATAGCCCAGAAGGGGCAAGCAGTGCCAGGGAACCTGGAGGTCTCAACTGGCCTAGGAGCAGAGCCAAGGCCAAGAAGGGGCCAAAGATCAAGGAGGGGCCACAGCTGGAGAACTGCAATCTGCTACCTGCACAACCCTACCCAGGGCATGCAGGCCACAGATCATGGCTCTACCCTGGCTCTGGACCATGCTGTCACTATTGCAAGATCCAAGCCCGGCTCCAAAGCAGCTCTGCACCCTACCATGCGCCCTGTAAGTGCTGCTGGGACCATTCTCCATGAAAACCCCAGCCTCATGCTATCATTGTACAGCTGCTGCTGGGGTTTCCATGGAAACCAGCCCCAGCCACCTGGGCAGGGGCTGCTGGGAAATGGAGTCTAGCCACCAGCCGGATCTGCCATTTTGCGCCTCCCTCTTAAGATGAAGTAGTGACACCTGAACATCAACATGGGATCGGGGATCCCTGGGGCAGCCTCCCTTTCCAAAGATCTAAGAATAACAAGGCATGACAGGAGAGGTAAAAGGGAACAAATGCGAGAGCTGGAGTGGAGCAGGGACTAAGCAGCCACCAGGGAGCATTGTGGCCACTCCTGAAACCAGCACCTGTCACAGTAGGCAAACCCCAAGCTGATGAAGAGGATCTGCAAACAAATCTCTCTGATCTAAGTGAGTGGGCAAGTGAACTTCAATGTCAACAAGTGCAAGGTAATGCATATAGGAAAAAATAACTATACTTACACAATGCTGTATTCTGAACTAGCTGTTATGACTCAGGAAAAAAACCTTGGAGGCACTTTAGATAGTCCTATAAAAAATCAGCTGAATGTGCAGCAACTAGGAAAGTGCGAAATGGGCCATATTCAATTTGGATTCGAATTCGGATTCAGCCCATTTGCACTTCTGGTCCACTTCTGGGTCTGCCGCTGAGCATGTGGGGGGCCCCCTGGCTTGACAATTGGGTGTGGAGGGACCCCGGGTGCCCGTCCAGACCCAGGAGGCACCAGTCACCAAGCTGGGGGGATGCGGGGGGACCCCCTGTGTGCTTCCCAGCAGACCTGGAAGTGGACCAGAAGTGCTTCTAATCCACTTCTAGGTCTGCTGCCAAGCGCTGGGGACCCACCCCCCCATGCTTCTGTGGGACACTCCATCCACCCCAGAATCGCAGCATTAATGAGCCACCTGGTACCTTGAGGTATGTAGAAAAAAAATTAAATCTGTGTCTATATCCAAATCATCGAATCTTTCCAAATCTCTCCAAATCAATTTGGAGGGTTCCAATTCGATTCAGAGAGATTAAAGGGTATCTTGATTCGATTCAGGTTTGGAGATTCAGCTACTGAATCAGGTCGAATCTCTGCCAGATTGAATCAGGGACTGAAGCTTCGCACAGCCCTACCAGCAACCACATAAACTAATGCAGTGTTGGGCATCATTAAGGAAGGAATTGAAAACAAGACGGAGAACATCATCATGTCATATGATGTTCATGTTAAAATCCATGATCCACCTAGAGAAGGGCAACCAAAATGATCAGGAGCCTGGAGCAGCTCCCATAACAGGAGAGACTAAAAAGGGTAGGACCCTTCAGGTAGGAAAGGAGAAGTCTTGGGGAATATGAGGTGTATCTCATCGTGAAGGATGGGGACAAAATCAAAAGGAAAATTTTTTGTACAATGTTCCAGAATACTAGAGCTAGGGGGGACCCACTGAAATTAGTAGGAGACAGGTTAAAAACTAATAAGAAAGTACTTTTTTTATGCAGTCCATAGTTAATTTGTGGAACTCATTACCCCAGGAAGTTGTAGAAGCAACTAGTACAGCCAGGTTAAAAATAGCTATTAGACATCATGCACATCATGTGAGGATCCAGAAAATAGAAAAAGGGAAAATATAGTGCCAATCTTTAGGAAAG
>NW_005842538.1:385756-406315 GCF_000455745.1 Alligator sinensis
GGGGGGGCGGATTACACACTGGTCAGTTTTACCTTGATGTATGGAAAGATCATGGAGTAAGTCATTAAGGAATCTAAGTCTAAGCACCTAGACAGAAACAAGGTGATCAGGAAAAATCAACCTGGATTCATCAACAGCAAAAAATGTCTGAGCAACCTGATTTCTTTCTACAACAGGGTGGTAGGTTCTGTGGATGTGAAGAGAGCAGTGGATGTAAGACACCTTAACAGTTGCAAGACTTTTGACAGTGTCCTTCATTGCATAATCATTAATAATTAAGGATATATAATTGAGATGAAACTACTGTAAAGTGAGAGACAACTGATTTGATCATCATGCTCAAAAAGTAGTCATCAATGGCTCAGTGTAGAGTTTCCCAAGGATCTGTCCTGGGTCTGGTGGTGTTTAATATCTCCATGTGGTGCCCTGTGGGGTCAGGCCAACTCTCAGGATCTCAATATTGCGCTGTCAGACAGGAGGGTATGACACAATTGCACATATACAAACACACAAATCAATTAGGTACACCCACACACACCCTACCAACTCAGGCACATACACATCCAAACCACCCTAGGCACATGCATACCTATCACCAATTCAAGCACATGCACTATACACCCCAAAAGTTAGACAAAAATCAATTGTCCATACCCACACACTCAGTACACATACACAGATCACTAATTCGTATATCATGCACACAATGACATATATATATATATATATATACACACACACACTTACCAGTTCACACACATACAACCCACCTACGCATACACACAGGTAAGTTCCCAACTTGGATAGTACAGTATGTATGTGTGTGCTTGGGGTACCTGGGATACTTGGGGGGAAGGTTAAGGTGAAAGAGAGAGTTAAAGTGTAGGGAGTGAAAATTGCCAGAACCAGGATTAGAACTGGTGGACTAGAGAGAAGCTGGCTGAGGAACTGAGGCTTGGGGTTACTTAAGGTCAAGTGGTCCCAGGGTTACTTGAGGTCACTGGTGCAAGGGGAAAAGCCCAGTGACAAGGAGGAGACAGCCAGGAAAGAGAGAGAGGCAGAAACATGAGAGCTTAGGGTTGGAAACTGAGGCAGACAGCTGAGATATTGGGAGGGGGCAGATAAGTGGTGGCAAGGAGGAGACAGCCAGGAACGTAACTGAGGCAGAAACCTGGGCACTCAAGGGAAAAGGCAGTGGGGACAAGGCAATAACAGTGGCAGAGATCTGGGGAAAAGGCAATAACGGTGGCAGAAATCAGGGGAAAAGACAGTGAGGATAAGACAGTGGCAAAGAAGCAGGGGATTTGGAGGCAGAAACGAGCTCAGGACAGGTGTTGGAGGTGGCAGCGAGTCAGAAGCAGGAGAGGGAGAAATGAGACAGAAGTTAAAGGGGCGAGGAGCAGAGATTGGAGCAAAACCTGAACCATAGTAAAGCAAAACCCAACTCAGAGGTCCAAACGCAAGTGTATTAAACAGACAACATGCCACACAGTCCCATGAACTTATTGGTTCACACACACACACACACACACACAAGCACTCACAATGCCAGTTGAGAAAAGAGACTCAGTGGAAGGACTGGAGTCCAGCAAGGGAAGAGAAGCAGAGTCCAAGTCCTTGGTTGAAGATGCAGTGGGGGTGATAGCTACCTATCCGGGCTGGAAAGGGGTCCTTGTCCAGTAGGTTGTCCAGAGGGGGTCGCCGACAGGGCCTCTGGGTGGATAGGTTGTGTGGCATGGTGCTGGTCCAATGGACAGGGCGTCCCAGAGAGTCAGTCTTCACTACCCCTTTTTATGGGCAGACTACCTCTGATCTCCTATGGGGAAGGCCTGTCCGGGCAAGGTCAGTCCTGTTCCAGAGGGCTCCAGATGTTCTTACTGAGCATGTGCAGCCTTGGCACAATGGTGGGTTGCCTCATCTTTTGTTTCTTGAATGCTGAGGGTGGTTTCAAGGGCTGGGTTGTTGGTCCAGGTATTGGTTTTGATGGTTCAGTCATTCAGAGAGAGCTATTTTTAGACCTACTGTCATTGTCTGTCAAGCACCCTCATTCATCCCCATTCATTCAGGAACCAAGTTACATAGGAGGAGTAGGTGTGAGTCATAGGTTACACAATGGGGCATGGGGAACAAGATGGAGACTTGACAAACAAAATGGAAACTTGACATGACTTATGCTAACTTACATATGTAGGCCTAAATCATATAGTACCAGTAAAACAGTAATATGAAACAGTAAAAATCAATATAAACATAATAATTATACAATATAAAGAAGGAAAAAAAACAAAACAAATACAACTTGCTACCAAAATAAAATGCTGAAGTTTATCTATAGGGAATAGAAAGGGGGAGAACAAGTCAGAAATGGTTGGGGAAGGGAAGGGAATGCATTTAAGCAAGAAAGAAAGAAAAACTGGGGGGTTTGCTACACATGTTCTGAAGGATATGATTGAGGGCATATTTAGCAAATTTGACAAGATGACAAGATGAATGGAATTTAAAACACTTTGGAGATTAATATTTGGGATGAAGATTAAGAATTGCTTTAATAAAATGGCCCAAAATTAATTACATGAAATTCAACAAGGACAAGTGCAAGGTCCTGCACTTGGGATGGAATCATTGCATACACAAATACCAAGGCAGAGATGATTGCCTAGGATGCAGTACTGTATAAAAGGACCTGGTGGTTTCAGTGGATTGTTAACTGAATATGAGCCAACAGTGTTCTCTTGCTACAAAAAAAGCCAATTGCATACTGGACTAAATTAACAGGAGTGTCACTCACAAGTAAAAGGAAATGATTCTTCTGCTTTATTTGGCACTGGTGAGACCTCACCTGGAGTAACTGAAGTGTCTCATTTGGGGCACTACACATCAGGATGTGGACAAATTGGAAAGAAGCCAGCGGAGACCAACAAAAGTGATTGGAGGCCTAGAAAATATTATTTATGAGGAAAAGTTAGAAGAACTGGGACTATTTAGCCTAGAAAAGAGAAGACTGAGGGAGGATTTGACAAATATTCAAATACTGGAAGGTCAATGGCATATTCCTCACACAAAACTTCCTCCTGTGGTAGAATCATAGAAAGAAGAACCGGAAGGGACCTATAAGATCATCAAGACCAGTCCCCTGCCATGGGCAGGTATAGCAAAAGACACCCTCCCCTCCTCCTTCTCTTGTTAGGAAGCACCTTTTTTATCCCCCTTTTAGATTATATTTTAAATTATATTCATATATTGTGTGTGTTCATCTCTGTATTCTATTTTATTATGCATTTCTGTATTTTATTGTTCAGGTATTCCCTGTACACTTTTGCCATGGCATCCTGTGTCTTCCATTTTATTTATGCTTTACATTTCATTTCATACTCTTTAAGTGAGCTAAGCCTTGTAATGTTGAAACTATATCTGTAAAAACTCATTGCATTCTATCACCTTTACAATGTACTGGGTGGTCTTCTGAGTGAATGCGAATATGTATGAGTCAGTAGGTAATTGAATGACAAACAGAGAATATAAAGCAAGGGCCTCTGGCTGTTAAGTGACAATAGCCTATCCAGAGGAACTTACCATTACAAAATGCTATTGTACAAGCCATTTTAAGCTAATCAAGCCAAAGAACTGATTCCTGGAACCTGCAAGACACAGCCATTGAGTCAATCAATTCAAGGGTGGACTCCCAAAACTGCACCATTGGGCAGAACCCCCAGTGACTGTAACTGACAGCTGTCATGCTGACAGCTGTCAAGACCCACATGGGACAGTGACCTCTGGACTGGGCAGCCAAGATGATGCTGAGGAATCACAGAAGTCTGCCAGAGAGGAATAAAAGGCAGTGAAGCATGACCCTCAGTGCCACCCTCTTTCTTTGACCAGCACCAGAACCTACTGACCAGAAGGACAAACCGGTGATCCCCTTCTAGAGAAGACATCACCTTGGAGGAAGCTTTGATTGGCCATTGATAGCAGACTCCAGTGCCTCAGATAGGTAGATATACTAACATCAGTGCTCTCACAATCACTACAGCAGCTACTATATAGGTTTGAATGAGTGAGTGCATGTGTGTATGTATAAGAGAACGATATCCCTTTTGGATCCAATCCTGTGCAGGGTATAATAGTTGCACACTCCTGTACAATAAATTTGATACTGGAGATCCCACAACTTGATCTTAATCATCAACACAGGAGGTAATTTGGCTCAAACAAGCTCAACGAGGTATTTGTCCAGCCTCCTCTTAAAGACCACCAGAGATGGCAACTGCACCACCTCTGCTGGAAGTGTGTTCCAGATTCTAATTACCCATATAGAAAAGAAGGGCTTTTTTATGTCTAGCCAAAACTTTTCCCCGACTAGCTTGTGTCCATTGGTCTGCATCTTCCCAGGTGGGAGGAGGGGGGAGGCTTTTCTGAAAAGTTGTTCTTCTAGATCCTGGTGTTCTCTCTTGACATATTTGTAAGCGGCTATCAAGTTACCTCTCAGCCTTCTTTTGCTCAGGCTGAACAAACCCAGATCCTGAAGTCTCTCCTCATAGGGCCTGTCCCACAGGCCCTTGATCATGCAGGTGGCCCTTCTCTGCACCCTTTCAAGCTTCTCTGTATCCTTCGTGAAGTGCAGTGCCAGTAGTAGGACTGGAGCCATTCTTGAACACTTCAAGTTTGCATGATACTTGTGATCCCACTACACCATGTTAGTTGCCTCACACCCAGAATACCAGAATATATGTAATAGGAAATTCACAGAACCATAGTATGTGTAAAATGCTCAGTTCTGCCATGTTAATTCAGATTTTTTTAAACCACACTCTTCTTTTCTCATTACAGAGTGTGTATTGATCTTTTTTAAAAAGTATCCTGCTCAAATTGATCCTATGGCTCAAGTAATGCTAGTAAAATGGCTACCATCTTACTCAACAGTAGGGACTGAACTGAAATCCTGAGGTCTTACAGTGTGAACTAAGAGACTTGAGCAGTATTTTTCATGTCAGTAGGGGACTTGTTTTGTACCCTCCATGGATCAGGGGCAGGTAACATATAGGAGGTGTGTCTACCCATGCTATTAATACGCAGCAATAAATTTCAAGACATATTACATTGTCAGTGCAAGGCGGTGGCCAGCAGGGCAAATAACATGCTGGCATGCATCAACCAATGCATCTTGTGTAAAACTAAGAATGTGATACTCCCACTGTACTCAGCACTGGTGAGACTGTAGTTGGAGTATGGCGTCCAGTTCTGGGCGCCACACTTCAATAAGGATGTTGAAAAGCTTGAGAGGGTCCAGAAAAGAGCCACCCATACGATCAGAGACTTGCTGGGCAAGCCTTACAAGGAAAGGCTGAGGGACCTAGGCCTCTTTAACCTAAAAAAGAAAAGGTTGAGAGGGGACTTGATAGCGGCTTACCACTATATCAGAGGAGTGCATCAAGAGCTCGGTGAACAACTGTTCACTAGGGCACCCCCAGGGAAGACCGGGACCAATGGATGCAAACTCCTGGAAGACTGCTTCAGGCTTAATACCAGGGAAAACTCCTTCACAGTCAAGGTGTCCAGATTGTGGAATAACTCCCTCCAGAGGTGGTGCAGTCACCTACCCTGGAGGTTTTCAGAAGGAGACTGGACAGTCAACTTGCTGGGGTCACTTGACCCCAGTTGTCTTCCTGCTTAGAGCAGGGGGGGCTGGACCCGATGATCTGCGAGGTCCCTTCCAGCCCCTAACAATCTATGAATTGTTCCAGAGTTTATTGTTCCCAGGTGCCATGTTTACACATGTGCCTGGGACCACAGTATTTTGAACCAGGCCAGAACAGCCCTGGCTGGTAGGGGGCTCCAGGGGTCAGCCTGCCATCCTGGGAATGCTCTGACCCAACTCAACACGCTGTGGAGGGGCTGGCTGGAGTATGGGTGCTGCAGTGTGAAGCTAGCTGGTAGGCAGCCCCACACTGAAGCAACCTCATGCCCCAGCAAGCTGGGTCAGTGTCTGCACATGTGTTGCTGCTCACTACAAAACTCTGCTGCAGGATAGTACTTGTACTTACAAGTACTAACCTGTGATACCATTTATTAGTTCCCTGCAGCCTAACAGGGCCTCACATGAGATATTTACTGCAGAGCTAATTAGGCCACTCCACAGTAAATGTCTCATGTAGATGTGCCCAGAGTGAGTTATGTATGATCCTAGAAACAACTGTTGACCTCATTAGATAGGTGTCAACATTTTGAGTTAAAATGAACTAATTCATTTTACAAAATTGGCATTTTGCCTTTGTTTCGTTTAAATCAAAGATGACTGCCTACTATACAGCAATGAGTCCCATTACCTTAGATTTGTGGGCTGTACTTAATAACATCTCTCCTTCAGGGATCCTTTTTAATTCAAGAACTGATAGTAAATTGTCTTCTCTTCTCTCCTGCTCCTGCTCCATCTCAGATCCTAAATTTAATTTATTATGTAACATTTTCATCTACTTGGAGTAAACAGGTAGGCTTTTTTCCCCTAGCTGACAGATAAAACATACATACTTCATGAAACGTATTGACAACGCTCTTCTATTTTATTTTATAGTTTCAGGCTTTGTACTTTTAAAATGAAAAGCTTTGCAAAAATGAAACATTTGCCAGACTCCAGTGTATAGGACACTAAATCAATACTGCATATTGTGATATTGAATTCTACTATAAGTGCTTATATTGATTGTAATGAAATAAAACACCTTCAGCTAGGAGAAAAATTGAGGGAATGAATGAACAGTCATCAAATATTCATGGTATATTCTGTTTTATAAGTGTTTTAAACAGTAAAAACTGCAAAAAGAAAACATTAATCAACTTGGAAAGAAAAATGCTGTTCCACTGCACATACTCATTGACTCTGCTGTTATAAAACCAGTAATAGCTATTAAATGTTTTAATAGAGACAATACGCATTTTGAAGGGCAATCATTACCAGCTCATAAAGAAAAACAGCAAACACCAGTAAAATAATCAAAAAGTGTTGCTACACTGACCCTGAAGCACTAGTAGCCTCATTCGGTTCCTTGTGCAATAAATCCACATATTAAATAATCTATTCTACTTGTTTTCCTTTCTAAATAATGTAATATTTTGATATTTACAGCATGTTTGTTATGGAACCAAACCCTATAAGAAATCTACACTGAGAACTTGCAATAAATAGATATTCATGCTACCAATGAATAGATATTCATACTTCCAATGAATAGATGTACCATGCTACTAGTGACATGGTTATTCATTTTATAATAGCAGTTTGAGGTCTTAATCAGAAATGAGGGATCCATTTTGCTAAGTACTGTATAGACAAATTCATAGATCTTTTAAAACAAGAGGGGAGTGCTATGATCACCTAGTATGACCTCTTATATAACCACACCCAGGAATTTTTAACTCAACCCCAAATCATCTGTGCTGTCAGATTTCTTTTATTTTTCAAAAGATAACAAGTATTGATTTAAAAGACTTCCAGTATTGAAAAATCTATTACATCCCTGGGTAAATTGGTTCAATTCTTAATTATCTTCATTCTATAAAAATTGTTTATTTTGTCTGGTTTGAATTTTACTCCTTCAACATCTAATCATTATATTTTCTTGTGCTTTTTTCTTCTAGATTAAAGAACTCTATAAGAAACCTCTTCTTTCCATGAATGATTGAAGACTGTGATCAAGTCACTTTTAATCTTGTCTGGGATAAAATAAAGAGCCTGAGCTTTTGAAGCCTCTCATGGCAAGGTGTGCCTTCCAAACATAGCTCTTTCTGTTCTAATTTCTCAATTTCCTTTTTGAAATACGGACACCAGAATTGGATACACTGCTTCAGCAGCTATCTACCTAATGTGATATGCAAAGATAACACTAGTTCCTTATTCAGAACTGATATTCCCCTGTCTATGCCTGCAAGGTCATATTTGTCGTCTTATCCATACCATCAAACTGGGAACTCACATTCAATAAGTCATCTACTGCTATCCCCCAAGTACTTTCCAGAGTCACTTCATTGTAGGCACATCTTTCATATTGAATGCATGATCTACAGTCTTTTTTCCTAGATGTACAGCCTTGTACATGGCTGTATTAAAATACATTTTGGTCAAATGAGCTCACCTTACCAGGAATGCAGATCAGTCTATGTTTTGGTTATGTACTATAACATGTTACCATCTCATGCTAGGCTATGTACAATGAAAAGGAGTGAATGACTGACTAAAAATTGAAGTTTTTTTCAGTGTATTTATTCATATGGAATACAGCAACTGAACAACAGAGCAAGCTCTAAACAACCTATAAACAATGGCATGGAGGTATAAGGCTAGAGTGACAGGTTTAGGTTTGATATCCATGGCAAAGCATTGTCAGTAGCCTGGTGCAGGTCTTCAATGGTATCATTAAAATTAAAATTAGGACATTCCTCCATGGTGTGTGATATAGTTTGGATTTTGCCACATTCACACTTGGGATCTTTAATAAAATTACCCTTATGCAGTAGCCAGTTATATCTACTATGTCCAGTACAAACCCTGTTCAACATTCTCCAGCTCTGGCATGGTAAGGCAATGTCAAGGGGTTTCAATGTGCGATCCATGATAAGAAATGTATTAATGTTCTCAATTATGTTCCATTGCTGGATCCATTGTTCCTTAATGTCAAAGTTTTCATCATTCAGCTTTTTTCCTACACTCCAGAATGGCCTTTTCAACTTAAGCCTTGGCCTAGGGCGGGGGTGGGGGGGGGTCATTCATTTCCTCAAACAGTGGTAGTGAATTGAATGTAAGCAGGTTTTTGTAGGCTATTACAGTAGCCTGTGCATGTCAAAGATCAGCAAGAGGGATATGAAATAGAACAAACAGCCAAGGAACAGGAGTGGATCTGCTAGCACCAATTATGTGTCTCATTTTTTCATTCAGTTGAGAGTCAGTAAGGCCAGTATGGGTGCTTCTGCCCCAAACTGAGAGAGAATATTCAGCTGCTGAATAAATGAGGTCCAGCGCTGATGTTCAAAGAGCTTCAGCATCACTTCTCCAACTTGTACCTGCCAGGTTTGAGATGATGCTACTTACAGGCATAAAAACAAAAGAAAACAGTGCTTTACTTTAAGCTCGATGTACCCTTTCACTGAGCCCAGTGTATACCCAAAAGAGGCATCATGCTAGTTGGACTCAGTTCACCCAACATCTATATAGATTGGGCGCTTCAGCGGGGCTTTTTTGGTCCTTTTATCTAATTAGCTGATTCAATCAGCTAATTAGATAAAAGAACCAAAAAGCCCTGTTTGAAGCATGTGATCTATACAGACACTGCAGAGCCAAGTTAAACTAACACGCTGCCTCTTCTAGCTTTTTTTTTTCTTCTTCATGTCTGTCAGCAGCCCATGTTATCACAAGTGGCAAGTTTGTTCTTAGTTATTTGTAGATGATACCTATAGCTGAGACTATGGTCAAGGTAGACTCCTAAATATTTGGGGTTGGGTTCATATTTGACCAGTTTTCCACAAAAGCTGATTCTTGTTTTACCAAGATCAGTGTACACCTGGGTGTTAGTGAGATGAAAAAAGGAATTAATTGTTTTGTCAGGGTTGGGCTCCAAATACCATTAATTAAAATGGTCTTCTAATTTTACCAAATCATTACTGAGTGTAGTTTCAATTAGGCTACAATCAGAACCCTGTGCTAGGATGATAATATTGTCAGTGTAAATAAATCTTCTTGATTTTGTACAGGGAATATCATGCATTTAACAACTGAAGAGGATGAGTGCTAAAACAGAGCCCTATGGTAAATCACTGTTGATAAATCTAGATCTGCTTATTTATTTTATCATCAACGCAAACTCTGAGCTTGCAGTTGGACAAGATATTAAGAAGTACTTTAGATGTATGTACAATAATCTTTTTGTACCTGGTAGTCTCTGTCAATTTAACTATGAGGCCCCTTATTCATACTGATTCATACGCCAAAGTGAGATCAATAAAGATTGTTCCAGTCTTCTGTTTTCTTTGGATACCTACTTCAATAAAGGAGGTGAGTGAGAACTTGATCACAGAAGCTCCTCCCTGATCTGAAGCCAATCTGATCTGCAGGAAGTCTGGGTTCTAGGATAGGGCTAATTCTTGACAAGCGCACTCTTCCAAAAAGTTTGAAAGTTTTTCAAATAAAATGTTTTTAATATTACTATTTTCACTATTTTGTTTCTTTTTTGATATTACTCCAATGGACTAAAGCAGAAGCAATGAGAAAAAAGTATGTAAAAAAATACACAGTCCACATCTTGTGTAAACATGCTCAGTTAGCCAAAATTTGCTATGGATTCTTCTTGCTCCCCCAAAAAATTTCATCAGATTATGAAATGGGAAGAAGCAACGAGAAAAAAAATATATACAGGAAAATTCTGATGTTCATTTTCATATTGCAATGAACATTTTCATACTGCATATGGGGCAGAGGTTGTAAAAGGTTGTAACTTTGCTGTTACTTTTCTTAGTTATCAATATATTGTTGTCGTTGTTATCAGAGAATTTGGAATTTGTAAACAGAGAAAACCAGGATCCCTGATGATAAGACAGTGATCAGTGTAAACACCTCTATCTCGTATAAAAATAAATGGATGATGGATAGATTTGCAACTGAACTACAGAGTTCATCAACACAAGAAACCA
Organism: Alligator sinensis; assembly: GCF_000455745.1. Taxonomy (NCBI): domain Eukaryota; kingdom Metazoa; phylum Chordata; order Crocodylia; family Alligatoridae; genus Alligator; species Alligator sinensis. The sequence goes on from NW_005842538.1 coordinate 396,431, forward strand.
CTTTATTCGGTATCCTCAATATTAAGTGACCTACCATTTAAAAAGCCTGTACAATGGCATACACATTATCTTTACCATGACTAGGAAATGATACTGCACACAGGGCTGATCCACCACAAGTTGGCCCTTTCTTCCATTTAAAAGGAAGCTTCTGGGCATTGTGGTTTAAGTGTCATGGCATGCAAAAACTAGAAACAGCCAAATCTGAAGTTGTAGCACAGAAGTTAATGTTGTCCCTCCATCCTTTAATGCCATCATAAATAAGCAAGGCATCACATCTCTAGGGATCTTTCCTGCAATTATCTATCAGAAAAAATCTAATCAGTTGCAAGTCTCCATTTTCTTTTGTATTGAATTAATCTTGCCAGAAGCACTAGAACATACATGATACAATGTTTCTCAGGCTTTTAAATCTCCTGTATATAGTATACAATGAAGCAGGCAAAAAGAAAAAGGAATTAAAACAAAGCTTCTCCATAATGCTGTCAACCAATGTGGGAAAATACTTAGAAGAAATTATTTGTTACCTGCAGAGACTGAAAAACCTGTATATTTATAGGACTCTTATATACAGCAGTATAATTATGGGCTACCTATCATGTCACTGGATCTATTGTAAGTATTATCCAAAGTTCCCCCGACTGCCCTGTAGAAGCAGCAGAAGCACTTTAATTGTTGCCCAAAAGAATAATCCATAATGTCTCTCTCAGTTCACTAACCTACATGATAAAAGTCATAATTCTTCTTTCATTTCTGGTGCTGTTTCTCTTGTTAATATAGGTTAGAAAGAAGGCAACGCATGCTCTAAAGCAAAGGAAGGAGAGGTGGTTTTAGTCTGGTGTGACAATCATCTCTAAAAGAAGTGTATTTGTCAAAATTGTTAATTAAAAAACTGAGCTAATTGCTGTAAGAAAAGTTACATTTGTGGAATACCAATAACACATTTCATGCCCACATGTTGTTCCTAGGCAGGCAAACTTCTTTGAGTAGATATGATATCTTTTATTAGACCAACTGAGTAGTTGGGGAAAAGTTCTTTGCAAGCTTTCCAGTACAATCACCCTTCTTCAGGCATAGATCTTCAGGTATAGGGAGTCTCTGCTGTTCTGAGATCTCCAAGGAATCAAAAAGATGCTAAAAGTGTAACAGGAGGTCAGTGAGAATGCAAATAGGTGTACATTCAGAAAACAATGGGTAGAGAAAGAAGGGGAGGCGGAGAATGAAGAGGAAATAATGCCAAAGGTAAGCAAGGGAAACTGTTGTAGTTGAGTTCTCCAAGGTAGAAGAGAGGTAGTCTGTGAAAAAGTAAATAGCTGGAAATTAGGAAGACAAAGCTGGTCCAATACTCTTATCTTTCTAAAACAAAAATCTCCCAGCAAGAGATGTGGGCAGATAATTTAAAATAATAACTTCCAGTAATTGATTATGAGAGACGTAGTATTGAATCTTCAGGAAATACTTGGAGTATGGACGAGGGAGAGTTACAAAAGTACAAGCAATCTTTCCAGTTTCTAGTTCCATTGATCACTGAACATTTATAACATAAATATTGTTTCCCTAGAGAATTCAACAAACTGTTTAGATTTCTAGACCAGTCAAGGGAAAAGACTAAAAATAAAATTACATGCATGCTTTAATGCTCAACTAAAACATAAGACAGTATACATAGTTTTTGTTTCCCTCTGTTTTTCAGTTGAAAAAGATCTGTATTTAATAACTGCAGACAGATGTTGGGGAGGAGAGAGCATAAATGGTTCAGTGGAAGGGAAGACAGGCTGGTACAGAGCTGGTTTGCTATCTAACAGATTTCAGTAGAGGTAGCCAACATAACACTAATTCCAAACTATTATCATTCTCATCCTAAAGATAATTAGTCTGATTCTACAAGCTAATAGGTAAAAATGTGGCATAAACCAAGTAAGTCTTTTAAAATTTGTCAGTAGAACAACTAAGAAAACATGAGAAATTATGAAAACAATAACACTAGCTAGACATGAGTCACTACCAAAGAAATGAGTCAATTTTCTTTTGAAAATAGTTAGTAATTCTTTCAAATTAATTCACTAACAAGATGGACTGAGTTTTGAACAAAAAGTGATGCTGGGTTTAACAAACTGATGTTAGTGCAACAGAAAATCAAGAGCTTTTACCTCTGCCCAAAAAAGGGAATTTGAAGAATAATTTAGGCATATGTCAGGTGTCTCTGGCAAGGTGAAATAGACCTTATTCTGATCTCACATAAAGGTAAACCAGGAGTTGTTCAGATTATGTCCACACTGCAGTCAAAGGTATGATTGCAGCCCACAAATTAGTACCAAGGTAGCTTGGATTGTTTTGGCAATAAAGCCATAATGGCATGGGAGTCAGCCTTAAGTACCCTCGAGTCCCAGATTGATTTGTATACCTTGTGCTGGTGTCTGAGCTGCCATAATTTCCTATCTGCTACAACCTGAGTTAGAAAAATTAAAGCTAGGTCAAGTATATCTGCACAAGGCACAGTTATGCCTTCAACTGTGTGTACACCCCACAGTGAAAATGCCCAGATCAGAATCAGACCAAGGACTTTGTATTTTAGACCTAAAGAGAAATAGAGCTATGGAGAAATTAGCTAAGATTTTCTTGGTGATATCTTTTATTGGCACAGAGATATAGTTAACCATGTCAGTCAAGTCAAATAGAAAGAAGGGTATATTTGCACCTTATAGATTAACCAAAACGGGAGTGGGGGTGTACAGAACACAAGCTTTCAAGAGCTGAAGCTCACATAATCAGACAAGGAGAGAGAGGCAGGGGGGAGGGGGGAAGAGGGAAAAGGGAGAAAGGGAGAGGGTGTTGGGAGAGGCAAACAAATAAGCAGTAAACCCCTAGAAACAAAGGAGTCACAAAAGCTAATCCATGTTTCCTTCGTATGACAAAAATGGAATCCGTATCTCTATCTTTGTGCACTTTGACGTTTTTGTCAATGTAGGATCTCTTGGCCATCAGAGATGTTACCAGGGGTCATTATGTGGAAGTAGCCCTCGTTGATCCCTGCTAATCCATGGAATGGGATAAGAATCCATAGTCCCTGTTTAAACCATACTTAACACAATCCAGTCTGTGGATGATTTCTTGTTCTGCAGTTTCCCATTCAAACTGGTTTTTAAAATGTTGCTCCTTGAGAACAGCAATCCTGAGCTAAGCAATGTAATATTCAGAGAGGTAAAAGTGTTCATTCATTCTTACACATAGAGATCATCCTGCCTGTCCAATCTAGACAGCAGAGGAGTACTGTAAGCAAGTGATGCCCTATATAGTATTGATGGAGTTGCAAGTGGATGAACTTTGGATGCTACATTGCTTATTACAGGGAGGTAGGTTGTAGCCGTGTTGGTCTAAGGACATAGGCAGACAAGGTTCTTTGGGTGAATCTGATATCTTTTATAAGACCAACTAAAATAGTTAGAGGACAATTTTTATGCCATCCTGGTGTGGGATGTTGGTATATAGGCTGGTAACGTCCATGGTGGCTAGGAGGGTGTTGCTGGGAAGGTGGTCTATGTTTTTAAGTTTCCATAGAAAGTCTGTAGTGTCTTGGACAAAACTTGCTCTGTGGGTGATGAGTGGTTTTAGGATTGATTCAACGAAACCTATTCTTAAAGAGATCTTCCCAGAGCCACCCATCCTAGCTTTCAAACAAGCACCAAACCTCGCCAACCTCATCACCAGAAGCAAACTTCCACAGACCCAGAACACACCAAATGGATCCAGACCATGCCATGACAAAAAGTGCAAAATCTGCCAACACATCTCCACCACCCCCACAATCACTACACCCCACAACAGAGCCATCAGCATTCCCGGATCTTACAGCTGCACCTCCAGAAATGTGATATATCTCATCCAATGCACCAAATGCCATGATGGAAAATACGTAGGAGAGACCAAACAACAACTGCGCACCAGAATGAATGCACACCAAAAATCTATCACAGACAGGAATACCCAATTACCTGTGGGGGCATATTTCTTATGAGAAAACCACTCTCTCTCCAATTTCTCAGTCCTGATCCTCAAAGAAAACTTCCAAAACACTTCCCAGAGATGAGCCTATGAACTCCACTTCATCAACCTCCTGGATACTAAAAATCATGGACTAAATATAGACATTGGATTTATGACACATTATAACCTGCCTTCCCAGGTACTTCTCCACTATTCATCCCCCTTCCCTCCCCCACACCCAGCCTGCCTCTCACCCACTGACTCCTCAATCTACATTTTCACTGACTGTCTGTCTTGTATGTGTACCAGCCCAGCCTCTGGCTTCTTTACTTTTCATTCCATCCAGGAAGAGCACACACCAACTGCTGAAACTTTCTTAGCCTGATGAAGGGTTTTTGAATCCAAAAGCTTGCTTAAAACTTGTTCTCCAACTGTTTAGTTGGTCTAATAAAAGATATCAGATTCACCCAAACAACCTTGTCTGCAAACTGCTTATTATTCATTCCAGTGATAATGTGGTCTGTACTGATGTTGGGGCACAGAAGGCATTTGGGTCCATTGCCAACCTTCACAATTGTATCTAAGAAATGAATTTACTGGGTGGGATATTCCAGAGTTAGTCTGATGGAGGGATGGAAGTTATTAAACCCTAATAAATCACTGTAGAGAGAGATTCCTTCCCATATGTCTATACAAAGATATGTCATCAATGTATTTGAGTAGATCAGGAGGAGAAAGCAGCTGCATGCAAAATTGGCTTCAGGGTCTCTCACAAATATGGGAGGCCGTGGCATATGCACACACACACACATACATATATACAGGTGCATCTACATGTCGCCATACAGCAACGTTGCTATGGCGCTGTTCTTTAATACTTCCTTTTGGGTGTACAGATGCAGTACAGGCAGTTACTGCGCCATGCATGTGGCACATGAGTAGAGTTCGCTGCTACGTCACCATAGCGGCACACTGCTGCGAGAGAGCAGGCTGCTATGGCAAAGTAGCTGGTGATCACATGTAGACCCATGTGATCACTACATCACTGTAGCACACACTGCAGAGATGTTAGACAAGGTTTCACGTGAAAATTTCCCTTCTTCAGGTCTGGGAAAGAAGCAGATATAGTTTAACCTAAACAAAAGAGAGAACAATAGTTTTATAAAGCTCCATGTGCAAGTAAAAACAGTTTGTTTTAAGGAAAGGAGGAGAGCTGTGAAGTAGAAGCAGAGAGATGTTATTAGCAGTGACATCAAATCAAGAGAAGTGCAGTAGGCTAAATAGTGGAAGAGCAAAACCATTTAAAAGGAAATAGGGTCTGTTATTGCCTGTGATATGTAGGGAGATTAGTAGAGATAGCGGGTAGTTTTGTGACTGAGCTAGAAAATGAGCCTAGGTCTGTCAAGCCCCAGTTCAGCATCCTAGCCTCTAAACAAGGGGTGGCCAACCTGCAGCACTGCGTACCACCAATGACATGGGCAACCTCTGTGGGCACATCTACACATACATATTAATGAGATGCAATAAACACTGGCATGCTATTGTTCCTGGGCACCACATTTACACAAGCGCCCAGGACCACAGCATGTTGAGCTGGGTCAGAGCAGCCCTGGCTGGCAGGGGGATGAGGGGTCAGCCCGCGAGACCAGGGTTGCTTCAACCTGGTTCAGCGTGCTGTGCAGGGGCTGGTTGGGGCACAAGAGTCCTCCAGTGCAGGGCTAGCTAACAGGCAGCCCCCACACTGAAGCACCCTTATGGCACAGCCAGCTGCGTCAGCATCTACACAGGCATTACTGCACATGAACAAACTCTGCAGCAAGCTAGTACTTGTATTTACAAATACCAGTCTGCTATGGAATTTATTAGTTTACTTCAGCCTAATAGCCGTGCATGTGTAGACACCAAGACATTAACTGTGGAGCTATTTAGGCAGCTCCACAGTAAACATCTCATGGTACCCTGTAGTGTATGTGGTACACAGCAGCTCCAGGATGGAATGGGCAGCACAGCACCAGATAGAGCAGGAAGCAGAAAGCAAAGCAGCAGATCAGGCAGAAGAAGAGGGTCAGAGTGGCATTTGGGGAGGATACAGGGCCAATTTGTGGCATGCCTGTAAATTAGACAAAATTGCTCTAAACTTCCATGTAAGCATCTTCTTCTGTTGGACAATGGTATGGAGTGGGAAGCTTTTTTTACTCTAATTGTACCATAAACACTATTACTCTGAGATGAGGTCAGTATGCTATATTGTATGGATGTTCCCAGTTCTTCCCTCTCTGCTCCCAGATTATACACATCTTTGTGCCATGGCATGCTACCTTAACTTCTCACCCAGCCTCTGCAGCAGATTAGTTACAAGGCAATACTGAGCACATGTAGACATGCCCAGTTTGGCTTAAATTAGTCTTTTCTTGTTTGGGGGCTTTTTCCCCCCAGTTTTCAGGTGCTTAAAATCAATAGACCATAAATGTCTCAAGCACCTTTGTACAGCTGGATTTATTCATGCAGTCCTCTTCTTTATTACTGTTTTTACATGGATAGTGTTATATGCAAGCAATTCTTTCCTATCATCCCACTATCTCTCTAATTTCCATAGAAGGTTAAAAAATCTTTCCTTGTTTCTTTGACAAACAGGACCTTTGGATGTCAGTTCCCAGGCAATATGTCATTTTTATAGCTTTTTCAGTAGTTTTAAGTTATTTCATAATGATTTATGACATGAGATTTATGATCTACACCCTATGGCATGTCCAGACAAGCACACACGTGCCTCTTGCCCCCCTCAAACAAAGGGCCCGGCCTGGTTGGGTGGCACAGCGACCCCCAAGGCCGGCAGGACCCAGCTGGGCCTGGCACATAGTCCCTGTGCGCTGCACTGGGTCCTGCCACCAAGGGGCCAGCCCAGCTGGGCGGCAGAGGGGCCCCAAGGGCAGCAGGTCCTGCCACCAAGGGCCCAGCCCAGCAACAGAGAGGCCCCAGCACCCAGATGGGCCCAGCGCGTGGTCCCCACGTGTCATGCTGGGTCTTGCCACCATGGATCAGAGTGCCCCACTCCTGCTGCTGCTGCTAAAAGTAAGTTATGGGCTCTGGTTGGGGGGGGCTGGGGCCCTCCAGGGTGCCTGGGGCCCTGGGTGGGGGAGGGGGAGCTGTGGTCCTCCAGGGTGCCTGGGACCCTAGGCAGCAGGGCTGGGGCCCTGTGAGGGATAGGAGCTGTGGCCCTCCAGGGGGGAGCTGGGGCCCAGTGGGGGTGGCATTTCATGTGCTGTGGGGGGGCTGCACCCTGTGGGGGCTGGGGGACCCACCCCTCCTGAGCAGCCCCCCCACAAGGTCCCCCACACCCACAGTCTCCCCAGCAATCACCCCACACCTACCCATATCTGTCCACACACACCTTCACACCCAGCTGCCTTCCCCCACAGCCTTTCCCACCCCCTTCCTGCAAACACCACATCCCCCGATCACACACCCATCATGTGCAAAGAAAACCAAAAGTACACATCAACACATATAGGTATTTAGAATGTATTTTATCATGATGATAGAGACACTGGTAGGCTTCCACATTGCTTTAACATTGTAAATATACCAATAAAGCATTGCCCAACTGATCGCTCTCTCTCTCTCTCTCTCTGTCTAGATATGTGTGTGTAGAATGGTCTTTTATGTTAACTGTGGAAAAACATGGATCCTGGGATATTTTTAAAAATGGATTTGGGATGCTGGGATCCAGAGAGCGAGTAGCCCTGAGCTGCTTACCAGGGCAGGTTTTTGTACTGGTGGGGCCAGGACAGGGCAGCTTTTTATACTGCTGGGGACAGCACAGGTGCTGGCCCCGAGCTCTAGCTCCCCCTGGCTGCAGATCTGGAAGGAGCGAGGCAGGGTTATTTTGCCCCAAGTGGCATCATTTGCTCCACAACAAAGTGCATGTCCCAGCACATGCACTGAGGCAAAAAGCCCCGGCTCAAATTTGCACCGCTTCTATTTGAGCTGCTGCAAGCGTACATGCTTGCATGTGTGGACGTGTCCTATGAGCCATACTAGCAACATAACGTAACAGCTTTGCATGATAACAAAGTCTGGTTCAAATTTAATGTACAGGATGATGTAATTTGAAATGCTATCTTTTCATCATGCAAGTAAGAGAATTTGGACAATCTAAGTGATTTTACATGGATAAATGTCATACAATTGGAGCCACACGCACTGAAGATGAAAGAGATACACATTTTTCTAGTTATGTATGACATGTATAGCATAGCTATAGGCAACATTATACACATATATACAGGTAAAAATACCTTATACTGAAGTAATGAACCTGTGAAGAGAACAGTGCCTGAAGTGCCACGGGAAGGAGGATCTTAAGGTCAAGATACTAAACTATGATTCAGAACAACTGGATTCTATTCTAACGTTACCTTAGACTTCCTGTGTGACCTAAGGCAATACACAAATCTGTAAAAATAACTGACTTTTGAGTTTGATGGCCAAATCAAAAAACTAGAAATAAAAATCATTGTAGAACAATCCAAATTACTAGTATTTTTTTCTGGTTTCAAGGAAAAAAGGAAGTTGACGAATATTCATTTCAGGTTGAATAAAGTATTTTATTCAACCCAAACACTAAATGTATCTTTCAGCTGAAGTTTTGTATTAAAATTTCTTTAATGAAATTAAAATTAAACTAAATTAAACATCATTTAACACTGAAAAATTAATTCAAATTAAAACATTTATTTTCCTTCTCTCCCCGCCCCAAACCTTTCTCCCAAAAATAATGATAAATTCAGCACAAATTAGCAAACTCATTCCAATGACTCAAACCCGAATTTTGTGGGTTGCGAGAAAGGGGGTATGACAAAAAAGTTGTTGCCCAGGTTTAATCAGCTTCTCTGAGCCTCCCTTTCACATTTGTGAAGAGGAATATTTCTCTGCCAGACCGGGATGTTTGCAAAAGTAAGTTCATTTATGTCAGTCGAGTACTCAGGCACTATACTGTTGAAAAAACAAACAAATGAGCCCTATAAACACAAAGAAAAAAGCATGTTTAGAACAATATTTGCAAAAAAGTGTATCAGCATAATTTTGAACCCCTTTTTGTGGGGTTGGTAGAGTGAATACTTCTCTTTCAATATTATTGACGCACTAAATTTCATAATTCAAATCATAGTTGTGGTTCAAGCTATTGGGAGAAGGAAAACACATAGAACAATATTGTATCCATACTCTTAATAATTTAATCTTGCTTAAACTTTCACAGAACTATTCTATTTGGACTGAAAGCAAGCACAAAGAGGTTTAGCATTAAGAGACAAAGAGGAAGAAAAAGAGAATGTTTTAGGGAGCTACGATGTGGTGTTATAACAAAAAATATGGTGATCCTCGCAGTAGCTCTTGCTAAGATCATAAACATGAAAATAATTATGTGCAGCACTAACACCGTCAGATCAGTTAACACAGAAGCTAGAGTTGGCATTTATATGATAATATAATGCTGTGGTATGGCGTTTCTGATGTCATTTCGAAAATCACCCATACAAAATTTTATTTAAGATTTTTTGCCATCCTTTGTAACACTTCCTAGTTTATTTATAGATACTAAATAATTGCCTGGATTTTTATTAGCGGTTGGTTTATAATATCCTCCCATGTTATTTTTCCTTGTACTAACTTCCACATTAATAAGGAAACACATGCCATGCCTACACTGCTCCCATGCTAAGGCCAGAGAAGCATACCCCATCCTTTCACACCAGCTGAGCATGTGCCTAAAAATTAGGCACTGTAGCTAACTTAGAGGGCATGCAAGCACCCCTCAGGCTATTTGTCTCAGATGTGCTTTGTAGCACATACCCCCCACTGTTTAACACTGGCCAAAGTTAAAGCTTTGGCACCTGCTGA
>NW_005842538.1:406346-422772 GCF_000455745.1 Alligator sinensis
GGACAGGGCATATGTCTCAGCAGTGGCCTCAGAATCGATAGGAAGTGGTGTAGACATGCATAAAAATAAACAAGGGGGGAGGAGGGGAGACCAAACAGGGGCCAACCAACCTTCTTGGAACACCTAATAAAATCAAATGCCTGTCAGGTATATAAATATTTTTGTATGGCTAATTATTAAGCAGCAAGTTCTAAATGAGCTGCCTAAGTCATAGATTTGCTTGCTACTCTGAGCCTCCCACCACCTACATAGCCCTGGGCATTGACCTTACAGTACCTCCTTGAGTTTACTGGGGATCTGTGTGGGTACAGGGATCCACATGCATTGACTTCTTGCAGGATTGGAGCTTGGCTGTTAGAAAACATATCACAGAAGCACATACAGCCTGCTTAATGAGTTTTACTTCCTTGTTAGGTGAAGAGAACAGGTTATCATTATTACACAGTTACAAAGAAACAGAGTTACCATTATTAGGTTTCAATGCCTAAATTCAAGTGTATTTCTAAGTCAAGGTCAAATAAATTCAGAAGGGAATATGTATTTAACGACGATAAAAGTGAGTGTTCAAGAGCAGGTTAGACAGACATTTGTCTGGGATGGTCTAATCAGGGATGATCCTGCCTTGAGCAAGAGGCTGGGCCAGATGCCCTTGTGAGGTGCCTTCCAGTCCTACTTTCCTAGGATCCTATGATTAAGTCTTGTGAATACAGACAAGAAAGAGCTCATGTAATTATTGCTTTGCCTGCAATATCACTGCTAGCCAGCAGGCTGTGCTCATACACCAGTTTTCGTAATAAAAACAGTCCAGGAAAATAACAGCCCAACATAAGCTTCTTTTTCTATAAGGCAATTTGAAAAGCACCTTTATTCCCTGCAAGCTGACCTAAACTTTTTCTTTATATCCTTCAGAACAGAAAAGGGACTATGGGTGTTTCGATAAAGGAATGACAAATCAATTCCCCACTCTGTGCACTGCCTTTTCATCTACCATAACAAGTGACTAATACTTCCAAGCAAAGGGTCACCCACCCTCTACAATATGGAAATTACTGATCAGGTTCTCCGGGCACTACCTCATATAAAGTTAAACCTGAATGTAGCTGCCGAAAAAGACTACCCACCTCTAAACAAGACTATGTTCTGCTTGCAGTAAACACGTAGGCAACTGAAAATTCTCTAGACAGTAAAAATGCTAAGCCCTTTTTGAATCTTGAAATGATGAAGCCTAGGATGCCTGATACAGGGAGCTGAACTGAACACTGAATATTCTTCTCAGTGCTCACAATGAACAAACATATTCCACACAATGAGATAAAGTATAGAAGATGAATAGAACCTAGAGGCACCATCAGAGACTCTAGCACAACCATCCTAAAAGAGAGTTAAATTATACATAATTCCAATAACTTCCAACATATGTAACTTTTTTACTTACAAATGAAAAGACACATACAGATCATGATATAAACAGTTCACTTAATTTGCATTCTTACAAAAAAAGAAAATGTTGCATTTTATGCCACTAAAGGACAGTGTAACCTAAACCTAAAGGGAGAGGAGGAAGAGGAAACTCAGGTTTGCTCTACATTCCAACAAAGCATGGCAAGGAAATGAAGGAAGGAAAGCATTAGGTGGTGGAATTTCCTATCCTGCTCCCTGGACCAGAAGTTCCCTTATACATCTACCAACCCTTTATTTCATAAAATGAGCTAGATAACCACCCTACAGAGCTGAAAATATAAGTATATCTCACATCTTTCAGAACAGAGCACTAGACCTGAGGTATTTTCTTTAGAAACACATACAGCAGCCAATCCAAATAAAGTAATTAGCAGTTCCAAAAGCTACATTCTGTCCTATGTAAGACAGTACTCAAATTATCCATTCAAGGAAGTTTCCAAGGTCTAAAATACTAAGCTTAAAAATAATAGTCTCCAAGTAACAGCCTGACCTTAAGGCAGGCAAATTTCATTATAACGTTAAATAGCAAAAATTTTGTTTTCTTCCAAACAGACTAATTTGATAAAACTGTAGAAAAAGCTAAGCTAAAGGGGTCTAACTCCCCATGGGAAACATGTTATTCCTATTTAAATTAGGAGTTACATTTTGCTTCTCAATGGGCAGGTCTACACAAGACACTTTACTGCGCAGTCCAGGCAGGCTACAGCAGGGAGTGCAGAAGGAGCTGGTCAGCCAGCACCTCTCACAGCCAGTGCCCTGGCCCCGGGGGTTTGTGCAGCCCGCCCAGGTCCTCAGTGGGGAGAGCTCGCTTCTGTTGTTATTGCTGCCACCACATGTGGTGCTCCTGCTGCCAGATGTCCTCTGCCTGCCGCACCTCCTCCACCCAGGCCACATGGAAGAGCTCCCTCTGGGCCTCACAGATGTTATGTAGCACACAGGCTGTGACAATGCCTTGGGGATGTTGGCCTCGGCAAACCAAGGAGGACAGTGAGGGTGTACCTGTGTCTCTTGAGGCAGCTGAAGGCGCACTCCAGCAGGTTGCAGGTCCAGCCCAGGCACCAGTTGAAGTGGGCCTGGTGGGGATCCAGCTGGCTGGTGTAGGACAGCAGAAGCGAGAGCAGAAGTGGGTAGGCTGGGTCCCTGATGAGGAGGGGTGGAACCACCATGGCACCCAGCTGCAGGTTCTGCATCCCCAGCATGAAGCAGCCACTCTCCACCAGGGCTGGCAGGGCAGAGTCATGTAACATGCGGGCATCATGGGCACTGCCTGCACAGCCAGCACTCACAATCATGAAGGTGTTGTGGTGGTCCACGACAGCCTGGAGCACAACCAAGTAAAAGCCCCTTCGGCTGTAGTAGGGGCAGTCACTGTGGGGCAGGCACATGACTGGGATGTGAGTCCTGTCCACCGCCCTGAAGCACTGGAGAAAAACCAGAGCATGGGACCCTGCTACCACCATCAGGCGGTCATGCCCCAAAGCACAGTGGGCCCGGCACATCCTGGAGGATGCCTCACACCTCCAGAATGGTCTATCCGGCAGTGACCTTGCCCACCCCAATGAGATGGCCCACATAGTGGAGGCTGGTGTGTGTGGCCAGCTTGAGCAAGGTGAGGGACAGCCAGGCATCTGTGGGGAGGGGTGGCCATATGTTGCTGTCCTGTCACTCCAGATGTAGCTGGAGCTTCCCCAAGAGATCCCAGAAGGTGACCTGGGTCATCTGGAATACCTCCAGCCACTGCTCATAGTCCCAGGTCTTCTGGATGACATGCAGCCACCAGTCCTGGCTGGCCCAGGGACAGTGGAGCTGGAAACCCAGGAGGAAAAGGGTGACCCCGGCAGTGGCATCCAGCAGCCCATCGCTGGCATACCTGCCTGAGGTCTGGGAGGCAGCTGTGTGGTGGCGACAGACCTGAGATGGCACGCTGCAGCTGGGAAAGCAGTTGCTATGTGTGGGGGGAGCCAGGAGAGCCCAGACAGCCATAGGCCAGCAGGAGACTTGGGTACTGGTTGTCACTACCAGGGGCAGGGGCTGGAGCACCCATAGTACAGGGAGGCAGAGGCAGTGAGGAAACAGTTGCTGTGTGCTGTCCCTGCACTGTGCATGCTGCTCCTGGCCAGGGAAGTGGCTGGCCAGGAGCAGAGAGCGGGGCTGGCTTTTCAAGATGGCTGCTGGCTGCTGGAAGCAGCCTCAAACTCCCCCGCAGTGGCAGCAGGGACCCATTGCACGGCCACAGAAAATGGCAACAGTTCAGTGCTAAGAGCAGCAAATCTGCTGCCACGGCTCTGCACATGTAGACTCCTGCCTGGGAGCATTTACTTGCAAGTAAACTGATCTCAGATCAAATGCACGTGTAGACGCACCCAATGCTTATTGAGCTATACTCAGATAACCCTGAGCATAAGTATAATTCTTTAAATTTACACATAGTAAAGAACTATTAACTTTACTAATGGCTAGAGCACTCAGGGATACCTGCAGTGGGATTCAAGATACCTGGATTCTACTTTTGCTCTTATACCTGGCCTGAAGGATGTTGTTGGGTAAATTGCTTCAGTACTCTTTACTTCAGTTTCTTCATTTCTAAAGTGAAGATAATAATGCCAACCATTTTCTAACACAATGCTTGATATCTACTTATACAAAAAAGTAGTGTAAGTAGGTGTGAGCAACAGGGGCACCCACCCCAGGCACCAAGTTAGGAGGGACACCAGAATGCCCTCCCCACCTTCCCCAGAGTCCTCACCCTGGCAGTGTACCCATGCAGGAAACTCCAAAACAACCCCCAGCACTGCTGCTGCTTTGATTAACAGCCAGAGTAGATAAAGCAGAAGGCTACAGCAGCAATAGCTCAGCTGGGGCCTATTTAGAAGTTCCCAGCCTGGGTAAGACGGCTGCACCTGCTATTCTCAGCACCAGCACATCCCTCCTCTCCTCCCGCCCACCCACCCAGTCACACACACACACCACCCTACTCTCCTGCAGGTTTTGCCCTGGGTGCCAACTCTGCTTGTTACACCACTGTAAAAACCCTACATCAGAACTTGGTATTATAATTATGCATGTAAGTAGCTTTATTTCATCATTCCACTCTTTGTAAATAGTTACTCATCTGTTTAAGAGTTTGAAAGATCAAGGACTTATTCAGTTTGCAGGCAAAGATCAAGAATTAATTCATGCTAGTATGAAAAAGATGCATTTTCATGTCCTCATGTTTAGGTGACCGAAAGTAAGAAGGTAATGAAAACTTCAAAGAGCTGCAATAATTTCTATAAGGCCCAAGAATGCAGCAAATAGCAGAACTCAGGTGTTTCTGAATGCCTTGATCAGTCAAATAATGTACTCTAATTACCTTGTGGGAAAAGTCATCCCTGTACAGTTTCACCAAAAGGCCCATATCTACTTAATCTCCATACTAAATCCAAAATAGGGCATAAGTGGTGGATAAGCCTTGGCCTCACTGTTAGTCAAGTATTTTGCAATGAAATAGGTTTTCAGTGGAAAATGCTGATTTGTGGGGAAAAAAAAAAAGTTTCTTTCATGGAAACACACCGGTTTTGATGACCTTTTGATGAATGACATGCAGGTTTCCATTGCCTGGTTACTGGCCAAATCAAAACTTGTTCCATTTAGCCTTTTCCTTTCTTTTTTTTTGTGGGGTGGGGAGGGCTCATAGGTATGATTTAACATGAAATCATTGTACAGTGTAGTTTTTTCCAAATGAAACATTTCTGGAATGTCCTTTCCAGAAGAAATTTGTACAATTTTAGCCTGTGCTCCAAACTAAAATGATAAAAAAGCCCACTTTTGAAATGTTGAACTTCTAAGTTCTGGTTAACTTGACTCATATTACCCCTATACAAAGGAGCAATAATTTCATTTTAAACATAGAACATTCTATTTATAAGGTTGCCCGGTATACGGAAAGCATGCGTTCTAAATTCAATGGATTCAAGCAGACCAAATTTCAATATATTGCTCAGCATTCATGAATGTCATGCTCGGTATTTTAGAATACATGCTGCTTGCAAATGTCCCACATAAAACAGGAAGTCCCACTTTGGTTCTAGTACTAGAAAAGAAGAAAAACCACCGAGTTTCCTGTTATAAGAACTTACCCTTTCTTAAAATTAAGCAAGCGCACACTGCCATTGCAAATTGTCACTCTTGCTCCAAAAATTTCAGTACAATACAGGAAGGTTCCTAATAAGGAAGTGCTTTACAGTGTATTACCCACCATTTCAAAACTTTTTTTAAAAACCAATAAGCTTGTAAACTAAGCAAATTACACACGCAACCACCTATGTGTCAACGTGAAAAACTGCACTTAGCTTATGCTTTTTTAACTAACTCATCTACATTGTACTCAGTGATTGTGCCAGTGAAGATTCATTCCAATAGTCTACGTAGCTTTAAATCAGCAGCCATTAAAAATGCACACATCACAACCAGGTATCGCGTAGGTGTTTTTTTCCCCTCAAAATAGGTGTTTTCTTTCCCCTCAACATCCTGCAGAATTGAATGACCTCCACAGGATGATGTCATTCAACTCCAAACCAAACATAGCTTGGAAGTCCAATATCTAAGAAACATTATGGAGAATTATAGAAAAAATATACACAGAATAGGGAATCCCTCCCTTAGTAAATTACAGCATTCACTTCTAGTGCTGATAGCTCACAAGATCTAAAACACTGAAACTGAGACATCCTTGATTTCCAGAAGAATTGAGACATTGTAGAAATAATATAATTTATCTGCTCCAGTTTTCCACTTGTACCAACCCTGTAGAGCTGGACAAAAAGTACTAAGGCAGGTGTTTTTACCAATAACAATAATAATAAAAAGTATATTTAAACAGACATTTCTAACAGTTTTCCTGAAAAATATATCAAACAGCATCCATGGGACAGATAGCATGACATTTCTCTCTTCTTCCTCTCTACTCGGTGCTAGTGAGACCCCAGCTGGAGTACTGTGTCCAGATCTGGGTGCTGCACTTCAAAAAAGACATGGACAATCTTGAAGGGGTCCAGAGAAGGGCCACAAGAATGATTAAGGGCCTGGAGGACAAGCCTTATGTGGAAAGACTAAGGGATCGGGGACTGTTCAGCCCAGGGAAGAGAAGACCGAGTGGGGACTTGGTGACCATCTGTAAGTATGTAAGGGATGAAATATTGGGAGTTGGGAAAAAAACTGTTCATTGGGGTGCCCCAGGGGAGAACAAGGAGCAATGACCATAAACTGCTAGAGGATGGTTTCAGGTTGGATATAAGGAAGAACTATTTGTTGTAAGGGTGACCCAAGGAGGTGGTACCATCTTGAACCTTGGAAATCTTCAAGAGGAGACTGGACAGTAGGACTGTGTGAAGTTTCAGTCCCTGATTCATTTCAGCAGAGATTCAGCCCAATTTGGTGGCAGAATCTCTGAATCTGAATCGAATCAGAGGACCCTTTAATCTCTTCAAATCGAATCGAAACCCTCTGAATTGATTCAGGGAGATTCAGTGATTTAAATGTTTTTTCTACATACCTCTGGGTAGCAGTCGGCTCATGAATGCTGTGGTGCTGGGGTGCATGGAGAGACCCACAGAAGTGCAGGGTGCTCCCCAACACACTTGGCAGCAGACCGAGGAGTGGAGCAGAAACACTCCTGGTCCACTTCCGGGTCCACTGGAGAGCACGCTGGGGGCCCCTGCTGCACCTCCTGGCTCAGCAACTGATGCCTCCTCAGTCTGGGGGGGCACCTGGGTCACCCCGTGGCCGATCACCAAGCCGGTCTACTTCCAGGTTCATCATTAAGCATGTTCCCCTGCATTCCTGTGGGACACTCCATCCACCCCAGCAGCGCAGCATTCATGAGCTGCGCCTGGTACCTTGAGGTATGTAGAGAAAACATTTAAAGCTGCATCTATGTCAGAATCACCGATTCTCTGAATCAGCATGGAATCTTCAGATTCGGATTCGGCTGAATGAAATCAAGGACAGTGATCTGAATCGATGAATCAAAGCGCTGTCCCCAATTCGGGCCAATTCCAAATCAAATAGGGCCCGTTTCGCACAACCCTACTAGACAGACACCTTGCTGGAATCATTTGATCTCAGCAGTATTCCTGCCCACAGCAGGGGAAGTTGGAGTCAATGGTCTTTCGAGGTCCCTTCCAGCCCTTAATTTTTATGATTCTATGAACATTTTGGTAGGTATTAATTTGCAGTGTTATGCATAATTCACTGGTAGATTTAGCACATATGACTAACACTGACATGCCATACTCATACCTCTGAACCTTTTACGCAAACACCACTTACAGCAAAGGATACGGTGCTTTTTGGTGTCTCATACCACCATGAGGCAGAAGGCAGGGTAGAGATGTACATTATAGACTAACTGAATCAGAGATGCATAAGCTTTTGTTTCTTGTTCATGAAAGTTTATGCATCTCTGACTCAGTCTGATTAGTCAGTATGGTGCATCTCTGTCTCTTCTATCAGATTTGGAATTAACACAGCTAACTAACTTTCTATACTACTGTGATTAACAATTACATGGCCATTCATATAAGACTTGTCCTC
This sequence comes from Alligator sinensis, assembly GCF_000455745.1. Lineage (NCBI taxonomy): Eukaryota > Metazoa > Chordata > Crocodylia > Alligatoridae > Alligator > Alligator sinensis. Next base: position 414,381 of record NW_005842538.1, read on the forward strand.
TCTGTGTTTTGGGTGAATTTACACTTTTAGGTTGCTTTCATTTTGGTTTACTTTAACTGTGATATTTTTGGACTGGGTGAAAGACCTACAGTCGCAGCTAACAATGTTTCCCTTCAACTAAAAAAAAGTCATATTTTGATGTTATATTCACTTCACATTCTCCATGTTTTTTATTTCCTTTGGGTCCAGATGACCTAGAAAGTATCTGAAGGGGTAGAAGATAAGCTACAAAAGCTGCACTCAAATGTACAGCAAATTTATTTTTTCAAAACAGAGGGGTTTTGCCCGAGATCGAACAGCTGCCTGAAAGTTACCTTGTGTCCAGAATTCCTTGTTCTAACAAGATGATGTGAGAGACGCACTCAAATAGCTGTCAAAATATCAAGTGTTAAAAAAAACCCTCTTACCCAGTGCACAGGGCAGCAGCGCAATATAGTTTATTCACAAACAATTGCATTGGCTTTGTCAATCCATGAGCATTTATGCAGTGCTTTATAAACCAAAACCAATGTATAAAATACACAACACAGGCTATTGTGTATGCACACATACACACTATTAGTAAAAGCATGTGCTCACTGGGCTAAACTATGAGTTTATTTGTATAACGTAAATCTAGGACTTCTACTTGGCACTGGGTAAACTTTCTTTGCTATGTGTGAGGTTTTCCTGAAACACTGAATTTTTTTTAGCCAGACCCCTGGAGGCTCAGACCCAGATCCTACTCCCCATGTTGGATGTCTGAGCATGATTCTATTCCATCCTACTCAAGTCATGTTAAACATTAATGCAAGACTTGGTTGAGGCTCCCTCCCCCCCCCACACTGTTTTTTCTGATGTAGTACTAATGCTAAGCTGAAGGTGCAGTGCAAAAGCAGGCACACTCATAGTTTTTCCAGGACTCAAGAAGGGAATGGGATCACACAGACACCAAATAAGTAAAACAAACTCTGGTCCTCATTCTTTTTCTTTCTCTCTCTTTGCTTCCCCTATTAATCAGTGCCATGCAGTTCCAACCCCAAGCTAATCTCAGTTTGCCATCTCCATAGCCCAATACTAACTTTAACTTTGCAGTCAATCCTACTCCCTGCTTTCAAAGCTGAGGCACTGATAGCATCCCAAGTCCAGCCTTGCTCCCTGGCTTCTGATCCCAACCTGACCATAACCTTCCTCATTCTGTGTCTCATTTCCACTCTCTGCACTAATGTGTGCGTTATAGAAGCCTTGCTTTAATGGAACTTACATAGTGAAAAACAGAGCTACCCCCCTACTAAACTTTGGCAGACGACCACACTACCCAAAGTACTGATGCACTGAGCTCAGAGCTTACCCCCTGCCTAATTTCTCTCTGTCTCTCTCTGTTTCATCTTCCCTCCTCCCCCTGGCCCCTCAGTTAAGGTGACAACATATGTCGATGTGACTGTTTTTGAGAAAAGTGATGATGATGTCCACTCCCTGACTGAGTGTCATTGGGCCTACAACTGTGCCTCTTCAGTCTGTATCAACTGGGCCAAAAGTGACACATTTCTGCCAAGCACCTGAGCCAACACTCAGCTCCCAGACCTGCCTGGAGGCCCTATCTGATGCCACAATGGCTTTCAAAGCTCTGGATGTTTTCCAAGGCCCTCCCAACTATCTAGCCAAGCACTGGGAAAGCCTTCATGAGAAGGCTGAGGCACAACTACCAGTGGTGGCCCTGGCATCTGCCCAATCTCTCCTAGCATGGCCAAACTTGATCATCAACAACCTGGAAGCTGCTGCACTGCAGCACATGTTCACCATCCTGGATCCGCCAGTGACCCTTCTTGAAAGCATTCACAAGGTCTTCCTGGACTACTTCTGTAATGGGCACCACTGGCTCCAGTGAACTGTCCTACCTACCCACCAGCAAGAGAAGCCAGGGTCTCATCAACCAGGTGATCAGGGTAGCTGCCTTCTGCCAACAAGCCCTTTAGCACATGCTCTTTGCTTGGAAATGCCTCCCCTGGCAACAGCTGGCCTTTGCTTTCCTGCATTGGGTGAAGGACCTCAACCTTGATCAGGAACTGTTCCTTTTGGATCCTGATCACCTTGGCTAGAGCACCCTGCCATGCTCATGCTTATACCATAGCCTTGCCTGGGCCAGATGGGCCTCTCTCTGAAACTGCAGGGTAGGTTCCTGCAGTTTCCAAAGTCGCTATAAGAGCCCCTGGTCCATAACTTGGCCTTGTAATGGGGGGCACCAAGCCTCAACTCCTGAAGCCCCATTGCTTCCTTCATCCAGTTGCACACCATCAAGCGTACCTGCCTCTTGCAGTCAGCTCAGCCTTTCTGGCTCTCAGCCAAAACTCTAGCTGACTGGCTGGGCTTTCATTCTGTCCATTTTGCTTTGCACATCTAAGCTGGAATGAAAGATGCCCTCCCCACAAATACACTTATTGCCCTAGAAGACCACCTCTGCACACAACAAGCCCTCCCCAATGACAGACCTGTTTCTCCCGCTGTGGACTGCAGTGAGAATGATGGGCCCAGCAGCCGGCTGTCCCTCCCTGTACCTAACAAGAATAGTAGTGGAATTTAACTTAAGATCCTGTCTGAGAAAGTACTGTACATGTAGACAAACTGCATCATGCCTGTGTCCTTGCCACCTACCCTGACATGACTTGGAGGCAGCACCTAACAGAAGTAACACAAAAGTAAACCCACCCAGCCTGTTGCGCCCTGTACAAGCTACTCGTCACCAAGGTAACTGGACACCTCCAGTGGTAGCTGCTGCATGGAGCCCTGGCCACGGGTACTTTTGTCTTCCACTTAGACCCAGTGTCATCAATGGCCTGCCCATTCTGTGAAAAGGAGGTGGAGGAGACTTTCTTCTATGCCTTCCTGGACTGCCCCCAGCTACAGTCATTCTTCACTTCCCTCAGCACCCTCTTTGGCACTCTGGACTTGGACTTTTACAAGACTGTGTACATCTCCTCTATCCAGTACCAAGAGCCAAGGGGTGTGTGATCTGCCTGGCCAATTTCATGCTGGGCCAGGCCAAGACAGCAACTCTGAAAAGCCACAGAAACCGGCTTGGAGGAGCTGGCTCCAATGATGCACTCCAACTCTTCTGCTTCCGGGTCCAAGCATGTATCACATTTGAATTTGGAAACTTCACCTTGCAAGAAAATGTAGACCAATTTGTGTTGTGCTGGGTTATTACCTCTGCAAAGTGAAAGACAGACAGCTGGTCCTACATATGTAACCCCATGAGGGGCATGGAGGAGGGGTATCAATTTCTGGTCACATGGGTTTTTTTGTTGCTAATGACCTTTTTCATGATTAGCCCCTGAGAGGGCCACATACCTTTGCACTTTCACCATTAGTTTTAATACCTGCATAATAAAGATTTTTAAAAAATCAAAAGTCTCTCTCTCTCTCACACATACACACACACTCCCCATTCATCCCCTACAGTTTGGTTTGAACACCCTACTCCTGAAGCTCCCCCATAAAGTTCTGATTCTGCTTTGATTTACGAGTACTAATTGGTAAGTAATGAAACACTTAATCTTTGATTCAGACTAGTGATGAATTAGATCCCGTGTGTTTCCAGGAATTTAGCATATACAATTATTTTCATAATCAAAATTCTGCTAAAACATATGGTGGTTAAAAATAAGTTAAAATCTATCTGTTTCTATTTTTGGTGCTTACACTGTATTCCATTTCAACCAGTAATATGTATGCAAGTATTCATAAGAATAGCTTTACACACTGGCTAACTAGAATGCACATATGTACTGTACTGTACACCAGTTCTTGGGTTGGAAATTCATTTAACAAAGATCATGATTTGTTATTCTTAAAATTCAGTAGCTCTGTAAAGTAACGTATACAAACATGCAGATCAAAATATATTGCACATTGCCAAGTTGTTATTCAAAAGTATACCCTGTGCTGGGCACAGTAAGGTAAAAAATTATGACATTGGAGCAAAAATTTTAAAGTGCTTTTTGTTTATATAATATCATGTAAGTATGCAACCTGGAGTTATGATATTTTCTAGAAAAAATATTTTCCTAATATAGATTCTACAGCAACATTTTTAGATAAATCTCATACCCAGTTCAAAAGACAGAAGCAAGGTCAAATTAATGCTAACAACGGAGCTTCCGATATAACTCTCTCTTTGGAGTTATTATGTGCTCCATATATAGAAGAAGAATATTTGGCCTTGAAATCTGTGCAAATATTTCACTTGAAATCAACAGATAAGTAATCTTATCTATAAAATGTGGTCCTATCTAGACAGAGAAATCCAGAACATATAAATACATAAATACAATCATATATACAATATATGTCCATGTTCATATAAGCCATAAGGTGATACACATTTACAAAAATATAGCCCATTATGGTTTATATTTTTCATGCTGCATCAAATAATGATGTTTAATCATCTGCTTTGGGATCTGGATTCTTTGTTGGGTTTTTTTGACTACACATTTGAAATAAACTTGTACCTTACATATTCACTACTGCCTAAAACATAAAACAGCATATAACCCTCACCAAGTCTATACACCATTAAAAAGTTAAAACTTAAGACAACACAGGGTTTCTACACTGCTGAGCAGTTTATTTGCCACTGAAACACATTAAAAGAACCTTTCCAGATAGCACAGGAAACAATTCTTGGCCTTGTCTGCCCACACAAAATATTTATGGTGTCAAGCAGAACGTGAACTCGTGCCTGAAGATGGTCTGAAATAGAGATCTGTCTGTAATCATTGCCCTAGAAATCTCTGTTTAAAATTGAAATGCATTCAAAATGAGTGTAGGTAGAAGTGAAAGTACAACGTATTTGTACTTATCATCTTGAAGAGCCAAGATGTAGTAACAGAGGAGTATATACAGTACTGTTCAGATTATTATAACTTAATAAAATTATTTCATCAATAGATTAGGTGGGTACAATCACCCCAAGTATTTAATATCTACAATATGTACATTTTTCTGTGACTTTCAGGTATTCCAGGCTCAGTTTGAGTCTTCTGAAAAGTTAGCCATTCTGAAATGTAACTCCATTTCTTCTCTGCTTCATGCAGCATGCTTCTCAGGTGTGCACCCCAGTAGAGTTTGGTTTGGGTTTGTTTTGTTTTGTTTTGTTTTGTTTAATACCTGGGAATGCTTTGAAGAATGAGTTGTTTTCTTTTCCAAAGAATGACATAAGCACTTGAAAAAACAAAACCTGAAAGTATAGCAAATTTAAAGTCTCACTAAATGAAGAGAGATGGGGAGAAATTTTGTCATGTGCTGCACATGCAATTGCTCAGAGAGAGTTCCCAATGAAAGGTGGTGGGTTCATCTCTTCCTCTTTCCTATTCTCCTCTGGCAAATACAGGACTTCCTGCTGCTGATAGATATCTTGGACCAACATATTGTTTGTGCTCCTCCACTTTCTGTATTTCTCTGCTGTCAACTCAGGATCTTCCAGCAGCTGGTTAATCATGGCCAAGTCGTGTTCTTTACACTAGTAGAAAAACAAGAGGTTAAGAAACACAATTCCTATACAGTGTCAGATTAGTTTTACTTTATAAAATTACCGTGTGAACATAACAAGTCTCTCCCCTCAGAGAGCTGACAAATTGCACATTGTGGCATTTCGGTTTTAAAACACAGCAGGAGACTCTTCTGGGTGAAGTCATATTTGTCTTTATAGATACCAGAAATGCTCCAGATACTACAGGACATTTGCACAGAACCCAAGAGAAAAGTGCTTTGATGAACTGGAAACTTTGCACATAATATCAATAGCATTTGTCAGTTTTGCAAAAGGATAATAACAAAAGCAATTACTGTAATTCAAAACATAGTTCTGACATCTAAAGAATTTCCTTGCCACATTATAAATTCTTCTTCGTAAGTCCTAGATATATTAAATGAAGATGTAATTTACAGGTGCATAATGTGTCTTTCTAACCACTAGCAAGGATTATACAACATAGAGGTTTACACATCTACTACTGGCTTCAACTAATGAAGCTAATCCTTTTGCTCAGCAAGGAGAGACCCCTACTTTTAGACCCAGAGGTCTCAGTTCTATCCTTACAGAAGGCATGAGCAATGAAATACTGCTCCATGAAGAATGAACACCTCAGGATCACCACACACTTTATTGGGTAACTCCATGTTCTGATTTTAGATCTTCAGTGTAGTGATAAGGGATATAGTTTGGAAAGCTGGAGGCATCTACATGTGCACTTTACTGCAGAGTTGACTACTTAGCTCTGCAGTAAAGCGTCATGATCTACAAGTGCAGCGCTATTAGCCCAGAGTAAACTAATTAGCTCTACCATAGGATATTACTGCCCAACACAAGTACTATCCTATGGCAGAGTTATTTATTCCGCCACAACAAACATGTAGACTGTGACCAGGAGTAGCTGGGGCATGAGGGTGTTTCAGTGCAGGGGCTGCCTGCTGACTAACCCTGCACTGTAGCACACTTGTGCACCAGCCAGCCTGTCTGCAGCACACTGAGCTAGGGTGAAGCTGCTCCAGCCTGGCAGGCTGACCCTCAGGGCCCTCTGCCAGGCAGGGCTGTACCACCCTGGCTCAACATGCTGGAGTCCCAGGTGCACACGTAAAAGCTGCACCTGGGAGCAATAAACTCTGGTGCAAACTCTGCTGGAGTTTATTGCATCACATTAATAACACATGTAGATACTCCTGCTGGGAATTGGGAGATAGTCCCTCACTATCTGAGGCCAAGGATCTGCAGACATTGTTTACTACTCCAGAATAAAACCTGTTGTGTAGCTCTTCTTAGTCATGTATATCTGTGTTTACTGAATCTGGTGATCACTATATGCAGGATCTCATTTTTCAGTACAGTGACCCATTCATAGAGTGGCTCCTCTGATTGATGATAATTGATTTTAAAAGTGGATATAGACTATAACAAAATGTTGTCAATTCTAGAGATGAGGATACATTCAGAGGGATCTTAACTGAAATGGTTGCCTAAATAGGTATTGTCTACGTGACAGTTCCACCAGAAATCTTTGCTAAGACAAATTAGACAACTGCTAAACATATACAAAGCGGGCTTCTGCTGAAGATGTAGTCTCAGTGTGAGGCTCAAAAGAACTAAACAAAGAGCTTGATAGGTAAAAATAATAATAATAAAAATTAATATAGCTTAGGTGTCCCACTGCTTTTCACCCTCCACTGAAGAGGCTGATGCCCTCAAGATCTGCTTATTTGTTCCAGTATGACACTTCCTTTAGCTTTGATATGCTGAATTATTTTACCCTATAGTTCAAGACATTAACTTACAAAGCATACAGTAATGTTAAAGTTATTAATTTCAAACCTCAGTAGTCAGAAAATGCAAAAGGTAAGGCTGAACGAATTATCCTTCTCTGGCGATTGGTATATGGGCCTTGTAGCAGTCTCACTACATCACCATACACTATTTCTCAAAAATAAAGTAGCAGTCACATTTTTTACTATGGCCTTGCAATATAGCTGTTTAAGACAACGTAAGATTTCCATCTGGGCTAGTCACTATCTACAGACCAAGCTTTATCTGTGCACAAGAAAGCTATGAGAGTTCAGGGGAAATACCTCAATCCTCCATCAACAAGTCAACACAATCCTCCATCAACAAGTCAACACAAAAGTAATTAGACGGGTCTTGCCCACTTTTCCCGTCCCCATAGCATTCACAAAGCCATACAGCAATCTATATAATAGCAAAAGACATTCATTTATTTTCTAGCCCTTTGCTCCCATGGCCCGGGGAAGTATATCTGTAGTGGTGTCTGCTCCGCCAAAGCTTATCTTCCCATCTTTCATGCAGTCAAAACAACCAAGGGAGCACTTTTTCTGTGACATCTTCCCGAAGCCATCAGTGGGCCCCTCCAACATCTCAGATGCAACCCAGCTGGTCAGGCTCAGGAAAAGATATTACCAAAAGGAGTGAAAAAGAATGAGGTAGAAGAGAGGAAAAGGAAGGGGAAGAGGGAAAGCTGAATAAGGGGGCCCAACACTTTCTAGACCCCAACCAATGTGCACAAAAATAGACCTGACTATTATCCCTAATACTTGCCCTAATTAGCCTTATATCTGTGATCTATGAATCCCTTCTGGAACTGGAAACTTGTTAAAAGACATATTTCTTTGATTCATCTCCATAATCAGCTGGCAATCTTTGTAAGAGCAGTGAAATGCACAGTGAAGGGAAATAAAAATAGATGTCACTAGCCATGGGGACAGAATTTTTTTCTCTGCTTTGAAAAATGTTGTTCACAAAAAGCCATATTTTAAGCAATATTCTTCCCATAACCCTGGAGAAAAGGCCATTTTCATCCATTTGTCTAGCCTGGGAAATCTTCTACCCACAGTTTCCCTCTTTCCC
>NW_005842538.1:422803-429252 GCF_000455745.1 Alligator sinensis
CTTTCCCTAACCATCCCAAGCACATTTTGTTAATGATATACTGTGACAGCAACACTGATCTGTTACTAAAGATTTGGAGTAGGAAGCCCAAAATAATCACAGTGAACCTAGGGGTATTCATAAATCACTGTTTTATACTAATAAAAGTTTAGACAAATCACAGCAAATACAAATCAGATGTGAAATTCCCCTGAGTTCTACATTTCCTATAGATCATGGCAGTTTAATTATCTCCTGTTTCGTATTACATTTCTTAAGAAATTACTTTAAAAGCACTCTTCTACTGATGCATATAGTATAGCATTTTTCAGGCTGTAAGAATTTGCTTTTCAGACAGGATAATGTAAAAATCATTGCTTTAAGACTTTTACTTGTGTCACTGAAATACACTACATGGTATTTGTCTTGTCGATGCTCCAACTTCCAAGATTGAAAAAAGCAAAACTCAACACATTTTCTGCATTAAGAAAAATGCTCAAGAAAATGATCTCTCCATATTAAGCCTGCGTTACACAAATCTCACGCTTGTGAAAAAGGCTGCTTATGCCTCAGCTCAGCATTCTTCTTAACATAACTGTCTCATGAGACACCAAATTACAAAATAGTAAGTGGTTCTTCTTTTGGCTCCATTAATGATATGCATTGTGGCACCTGAAAATCCAAGGCATATTTTCTTTATTTCACTTTCCTCACAAGTAATGCCACAGATGTGTGATGGTGATGCTTGCTTTATTAATACCTGTTACATGGTGAAATCATTTCTGTATAGCCAATACTATAGAAAAGCAAAAAACCATTATCAGTCTCCTTTACATGTAACACCTGTTCACTCTGAGGACATCTGTGGAAAGATGTCACTGCTGCAGACTCTGATTGTCAGAGCCACATACAGAGGTGAAGCTCAAGTGGTGAGGCCTTGTTTTCCACCAGGCATTCAGAATGGTAAAAGCAGATCTAGCCTGGAAAGCCTTACCTATGCTATACTTACAACAGCTGCTAATAGCATTGGTAATCTTACCAATGTGATAGCTATTTAGAAATGTCTTAAAACTAAACATAACCTAAAGCCAAATAAAAATGTTTAAAGAAAAATAGTTGGCCAGTACTTCTGGTGACAAAAAAAAAAAAAAAAATCAAGAGAAAACAGGGAAGGAAATGTATGTTCATTTAATCTTTCTATTTTCAATTTACCATTGTTAGCAAGTTTTCTCTTTCTTCCAGTAAAATCCCAGAAGCAGCACTAGGAATTCCATGAGACATAAATGATGCTGGTGTGTAGAAATAAAGGGTCATAACAATCAATGCACTCCAGAATTTATACATTTATAGGCCCCTCCATGGAAAGCTCTGTGAAATCCTCTAGTCCTCTATGCATGGTAAGATCTCAACATGAAAGCAGGGTGCCTTTGTTGTTAAAAATATTTTAGTTATAAAAGGAGATGAAAATAGCTTTAGCGCATCCTGTCCATTCTGCAATAATCACATTAGGAAAACTTTCTTGGCTCAAGGTTACTTGTTTGTCCTTTATAATCAACACACTTGTTCGGCTTTTCCTTTGTAAGGCCTCCCCTGTTTCATGCACTCAGCAAACATCCAGTAGGTTCCCATCTAATTAAAATGACATCTCCTCTTGCACTCCCCAAAACAGTTAGAACAACTGCAAAAACAGTCCTTTATCAACTGTTGTTTCTGTTTCCAGTTTCAAACACAACAAAACACAGATTCAGGGAAAAGTCAATGAAAATTTTAAAAACTGAACCAAATTTTTTGCCACTTCAGGTCATGTTCTCTTAGCATTAGAATGAAACCTAAAGTAATTTCTTTAACAGTGTAAACTATTTCTCCCTCAGGTGTGAATTTTGCCCAAGTGAAAAACCTCACCTTTAACGTGCTATTCAGCACCCGGATTTTGTGAAGTTTCTCATTAATGCAGGGGTTTTTGCTTCTTTTGATAAAGGACTTTCTAAGTTCTTTTTTGGTTGAAGGACGACGGTCTCCAATAGGTGACAGACTTGCTTGTTCTAATGATTTATAAAGTCGTTCCATTTCATCATTGTCACAGCATTTTGCCCGATCTATAAAAAAAGAAAAAGAAGAAAGATGAGAATATGAATGTGACAGCACATTACAGTGATACTGGATTCAACTGATAGAAAAGATCCTAACAAATTAACAACCATATTGTCAGAAACAAAATCAAGGACAATTTTGCAGTGACATTTTACATGAATAATAAAAAAGTAATTATTAATAATATAGTAATTACATATATGAGAAAACACATTTTAAAATGTATTCTGAGATTATTGAGACACAAGCCAGCAGTATCAATCACCCATATATTGCTTGAAGTGAAGAACTAGCTTAATGTTCCAAATATATGTGTGCATCTATCATCAAACTCTGAACAAGAGGCATTAATAGCAACTTTGAGCAAGAACAGCTTTGATAGCAACAGAATCCATCTTCTCTTTCACTCTAAACATTGGCCCTCTCTTTGAAAACTACCTCCACTGATCTCATTTGATCTAATAAGCACAGATCAATTATGATTGATACATCAGCACCTCTGAATTTTTTTGGTAGTTTTTATACACCAAACAAAAAGAATATTTTGCTTGAGAAAACTAAAGACCAGAACATTTCAGATGTCCCAAAACAAAATAACATGATTCTGGGAGAGAGTATGAACAATTGGGTCATATGGCCATTTTACACACAGTTGCCAAGTGTCACAGACTTACTCTGGCACTAAATTCTTCATGGACTATCGCATGATTTTTTGTTTGTTTCTCTCTGTTCTAATTATTCCTTCAATTATTTTACCTGCATCACCATTTTCCATTATCAGGCATATGAGGGGATGAAGAAAGAGAGATGCTGGGAATTAAGAAAAATGATAGGATAAAAGCCACATTAGCTGGTGTATAAAATTTCAAAGAAATTTCAAAATTTTAAAGAAATATTTCCAGTGTCCACCACTCCTGGCTGCAGACAACCCTCTAACATTGTGCAACTCATCATAAGAAGTAAACTCCCTACTGATCAACAGGCACCTACTGGGACCCTACCCTGCCTTAATAAATGCAAGACCTATTGACACATCTCTACTGCCATAACAATCAACATCCCCCAAAATGAAACCATCAGAATCCATGGATCATACATCTGAACTTGGTATACCTCATCTAGTATGCCAAATGTCCCCATGGAAACTATGTAGCTGAAACCAGACAAAAACTACACACCAGAATGAATGATCACCAAAAGAGAAATGACAGAGACTAGAAAACAGAACATTTGTCTCAGAAAAATCATTCCCTATCACAGCTCAATGGAAATTTACAAAACCCCTTTAAAAGATGAGCCTGGGAACAAAGATTCATTAGCCTATTGGAGCGTAAGAACCAGGGACTTCATCATCCATTAGACTCTCTTATGATACTCGTTAAATCTCTGCACTTCACAGAAGATAATGACTTCCTAAACAATTTTGCTCCCCCACTTAGAAGATTTTTACTGCATCTCTCTCGTCTGTTGCCTACCTGATAAATTCTCTTATACCTGTTTTTATTTACATGTGGAGTTTTACACAAGCCCTTGGTCCATCTGCGGTTTAGCTCTGCTGTGCCTGTTTTTCTTTCCGAGACGCGAGCAAGAGTACTGTGATACCTGAAAGCTTGTTTATGTCTCTTCCAAATATGCAGTTGGTCTAATAAAGGATGCACACACAAAGAGTCTCGCCTCTTGCATATTTCCTAAACCATCACAGCTGCAACATCACTTTGGGTACCTATGCGCATGGTCCTTTGTGTTCTCATTAGAACACTGCAGTGATACTGCGGTGTCCCATGTATTAAGCCCCTGAGTGTTTTAAAATGACTGTGAGGCATTTTAACTAAACAATGTTTAGATAAAGCATCCCACAGCCATTTTAAAAAGTACCGGGGCTTAATATGTGACATGGGCACATCTACATATACACTTTAATATGCATTAACCTATTTTAATATGCATTAACGGATCACTAAAAAACCGTGGGACATTTATTCACATGCCTTTTCATCCCACGAGGCACTGCCACATGCATTTGTATAAGTGGCAAAAAGCACCTTCTATATGTTTTAGTTCAAAAGTGCACCACTGCCATTTTCTCAGTTCTGACATGCATTTTGCTGCTTATACAACTGGAAGTGATGTAGAGCCAGGTGCTTTTCAAAGCGCCTGGCACTGCGGCATTTACATGTGTAAAAATGCCCGTGCTTTCTGGTTAATGCACATTAAGACAGACTAATGCACATTTTCCTTGTACCTCACAACAGAGGGCATTTTAATATGTGGTCCTGACATGGCACCAGGTGCTTTTAATTAGCGAGCTGCACTAATTAAAAGCGCACATGCACCATGTGCATTAGTGGTGCATCATGTCCCCAAGCTGAGAAAATGGTGGCAGTGTCCTTTGAACTAAAGCACATTGAACATGTTTTAGTTCAAAGCGCACCGCCTCCATTTTTTCAGAGTGAAGGCACACTGCACCACTGATACACGTGACATGCGAGGCTGCCAGAGTGCATCAATTAACATGCTTCAGCAGACTTAATTAATCGAGTCTGCTCCAATGCATTGGATTTCCCACGTGTGTGTAAGTGCCCAGGGGTACTAGATTTAATGCATGTGTAGACACGCTGCTGTGGCATTTTAATTAGAGTGGTTGCTCAGGAACTTCTCTAATTAAAATGTCCCCCTCTCCCCTACCTCCAAGCATACATATAGGCAGCCTTTGACACTACCAAATTTCAAAGAAATCATTTAATATGAAGGTGCTAGAAGTAATAATTATCAGGTTGAGATGGAAGAACCCTGACTGTAAAATTCAGTTTCTCTGTAACTCTGATAAGGCAAAAAATTTCTATCTAGTAAAGTCTAAACCATGAGCTTATCTAAGCCAAACTGTCTCTTCATAAAAACCTTTAGTTTAATATTTTCTTTGGAGTGACAACGGAAGCATGGCATACAACATCATGATACAGCATATCATGATTGTATGACAGGCTTCTTAGGTGGCTATTGCCATAAAAAAGCAGCATTGTGGGACACTAAAGTTTAGGCCACCAGGAAAGATTTAGTTTTAAGAGTATCTGTGTAATGTTCTCCTGTAGCATTCACGACAATGACTTCTATGGCCCTATTTCAGAACTCCTTGATATGCATAGGAATCTCTTCATTGACTTAGATCAGGCATGCAATACTGAAGTATTATAAAAAGATCTGTAGGGCACATTATACTGAATCCTGCTGTTTGCTTTCTAATAGCACTACTTCCTTCTCCAACATGCCTTTTAGTAGGAGAACTCCAGCTTTCTGGTAAAGATATTTGTTGTGTGTTTTCATTTCTCAAGGGCACACATGTGGTATCAAGCATTTTTACATTACTCTGAAAATATAAACAGGCTGCCTGTGCCTTGACTGGAACTAAATATAACTTATGGCTTTGATACAATACTGGGAGGGGAAAGCAAGTGGTGTATATTTAACAAGCTACAGGAAACAGGAAAAAAATGTCCGTGTTAGGCAAAATACATGGCAGCAATATTTCCTGAAAATGTCTGGCTCATACCATGAGTCTCATAATTATAGCTAGGTTTCTTCCTATTTGCTTTGGCAGAAACAGCTGTATTTGGTCCATAAGCTGATTCCTACCCATGGAAAAGCTGTTAACACTATTAATGGCCTATATCAGGATCTCAAATGCAATATTCAGTTTAAGAATGAAAAACAACATTACTCTGATATCTGAAAAATAGCAGGGGAGGGGAAAGGAGATTGAATTTTGGTTAGTCTTATATACCAATCCAAAATTTACTAGTCAAGGAGGACTAGATGGGACTTTCTTTTGGAGCTAATTAATAGTGCTGCCTAATGCTCTGTAGGGGTTTCTAAGGATCAGGAAACATTCCAGCCACAAACATATTTCCTACATTTTCTACATATTAATGTTTTAGGGTACATAATTCACATTCTTTAAAAAAAAAAGTATGGCTGGGATTAGGTGACCATACAGGCCAAGCAGCCAGCTTTCAAGCTCTTTGATCAAATATTCAACTTCCCCTTCCCAACAACATCAAGTTATTCCTGAGAAATATTCTCAGTTTACTAAAACACTCAGCTAAATATAGGCTAAAGGAGTGGGACACTATTTATTTGGGAGCTGCTATGACAGTGCAGTGATGAAAATTCATAATTTAATTAAATTCATTCACAAAGTCATGGAGCTTACAGCCAGAAGGAAACATGAAACAATATGGTGTCACTTCCTGTATTTCAGAGGTCATTACATTAAACCCATTATCCCTGGATCAAGCCTAGTAACTTGTGTTCATAGATTCATAGATGTTAGGGTCGGAAGGGACCTCAATAGATCATCGAGTCCGACCCCCTGCATAAGCAGG
>NW_005842538.1:429958-470352 GCF_000455745.1 Alligator sinensis
TCACTCCCTCGTCCAAGTCGCTGATGAAGACATTAAAGAGTATCGGTCCAAGGACTGAGCCCTGCGGGACCGCACTGCCCACACCCTTCCAGGTCGAAACCGACCCATCCACCACGACTCTTTGGGTACGACCCTCTAGCCAATTTGCCACCCACCAAACTGTGTAGTCATCCAAGTCACAGCCTCTTAACTTGTTCACCAGTATGGGGTGGGATACCGTATCGAAGGCCTTCCTGAAGTCTAAGTATACGACATCCACCCCTCCTCCTGTGTCTAGGCATTTCATAACCTGGTCATAAAAAGAGACTAGATTAGTCAGGCATGATCTGCCTGCTACGAACCCGTGCTGGTTTCCCCTCAACATAATTTGTCCTGCTGCGCTCTCGCAAATGTAAGCCTTGATAATTTTTTCAAAGATTTTGCCAAGGATGGAGGTGAGACTGACTGGCCTATAGTTGCCCGGGTCCTCCTTCCTCCCCTTCTTGAAGATGGGGACCACATTGGCCCTTTTCCAGTCCTCCAGGACTTTGCCCGTGCGCCATGAGCGTTCAAATATTCCTGCCAGTGGCTCTGCAATGATGTCGGCCAGTGCCTTCAGCACCCTCGGATGGAACTCATCCGGGCCTGCCGACTTAAAGGCATCCAGTTCTTCCAAGTGATTCTGCACCATCTCAGGGTCTACCATCTCTAAGCATGTTCTCATGCTTATTGCTGTCAAGCCATGGCCTTAAACCTGGGGCCAGCACAGCCACTCAATTCAGCCTGCCACCCTACAGCTGACCACCCAGATTGGCAAGGCCGGCCTGAAGTTTGCATCAGGACCTAGCCCTCCATCCACTGCTTGTCACCCGAGTGGCCAGTCAGGGTCAGGTGACCCTCCACTTCCCCCATATAAGCTCCTGAGTGGGAACAAGAAATATCTGGGCAACAGGGTTCAGTCTGACCCTATGCTGCTTTGCTGTTCCCTACAGCTTTCTCTCTGCCTCTGCTCTTTAATTTCCAGGCTTCTTGCCTTGGCTTCTTCCCTAAATGCTGCTATCAGACTGACCCTCTGGCTTCCTGACCTGGCTTGTCCTTGGATTCTGCTCATTCCTTCTGACCCTGGTCAGCACTTCAGTCCCTGAGTGGCCCTAGGCCTGGCCACCTATAACCTAGTGTGACCATGGCCTACTTTCTTAATTTAAATCTTATGTGGTAAATAGGAGGGAATTCCCAATAGCACCCTCAGGAAACAAGTAACCAGGACTTCTGGGTCAGTTCAGCATATTGAAGTGAATTTCTGAATGCTTTCAAAACAGCAAATTGTTTTTTTCCCCTCAAAAATGTGTCAAAGTCAATATATTTATGATGTATGAAGTTATTTTGCTCAGGTGAATCAAGGTAGAAAAAGTGTAGAATAAAAATGGAAATCTCAGGAAAAAGTTTAAAGCAGAAGACTGTTAATCATGGCCTATGTACAGAGTGGATAAAAGGATCGTTTCCAATTTCCATTGTGCATCAGCTATTATCTACCCTAAGTATGGTGAAAAATAACTAAATGCCAATTTAAGGAATATGTCTATTTTATGTAAGTGAATCCAGTAGATAATAGATAACATGTCTGAATATAGATTATATGACTGAAGTTTGATAAGTTACTTGGCTCTCAGTTTTGATCTCAAAGCCTACCCTTTTGAACTTCCTTTTGACATATCTGACCCAAAGATCAAGAAGCAGAACCCATTGCTTTGTGGTCTTGAGACTGCTACCTAGTACTTCATATTCAATACCATGCATTCATGGATCCGCAGGGAAGTATCAACAAGACACACTCCAACAAAAAAACATGGACATTCAGAGGAAGAGTTTAGGAGTCCCTAGTTTAAGTATGTTAAGTAGATGTTTAAAAAGCCAATAAGAGAATTTGTGGTGATAAAAAAATACCTAGCGCTTACAGTGTGTTACATCTGAAGTGCTTCACAAGCCTTTTGTTATGTTAGAGAAGGAGCAAAAGAAACCAGCAGCTGTAGTTTTGCTATTATAAAATAAAGGTTGGATGACTAAGAAAAGAAAGGCACTGACCTGAACCTTGACAATGAAATGATTTTTGTTGTTTCAAATTAATGGATGCATTCACAACCTGTTTGCTATCTTATAACTTTGCACTTGTTTTCATTTCTGACTACCAGCAAAGCACAGATATATCACAGAAGTGACTCAGTATTTTGCCCAAAAGAGAAGACTTAGCAAGCATAATTTTTTAGTCTGAAGCAATATCAGTCATAACAGAAAACCCTGACAACTTATGATATAGTGCTGTATCATTCCGATACATTTGTTTTGGGTCACCCAGTAAAAATATGCAGCGAGCACATATTACTCATTTTCCGAGGAAAATAGAACTATAAAATAGTTAAGTTGAAAAGGACCTGAACCCCCGGAGTCAAACCATTCCAGTCAGGTACTTGTCTAAACTGCTCTTTCATTCAGAAATTCACAATTCTTTCTTTGGGGTATATTGCTAAGCCAATTGGAGTTCACATTGATGACAAAAACAATGAAAACTTTGGGTTTCACTAGAACTTCTATACACGTCTTTTCCAGCTCATTTATACTGATGGACTGAGATCACATCAAATATTTTAATTCAGACCCCCCAGTCCTTAGGAATCATTATAAAACACTACATCACAGATGATCTTCTCTGCCCCTCTCCTTCAAGATAAACTTGTTCTCTCTGATTTATACACAATAGGCCATATATAGGCAATTGCAGCACTCATCCAAACTAAGTCAGAAATTAATGCTTTTTAAAAAGGGCTCATTTTCTCTCAATAGCTGCAGGAGAACTATGATTTAATAGCAACTGTGAGACAGTAAACACACTTTTCCATTACTCTGTATGAAATCCTGACACATACTTTTCCATTCCTCTGGCTTCTTTAGCTAGATGCTTCTTAAACCAAGATTGACATGAAGAACCAATCCCACTGATCTTTTACAAAGCACTCTTCAGCCAAAAATCTCCTACCATGTTATAAGCCTTGGTTTGTTAGGCTTCACAGGACCCCTAAAAATGTATATCAGATTTACACCTGAAAAAAAAAGCAGGCCCAAGGAGATTATATGACTTTTCTAGCCTTACAAAACAAGGGGGTAGAAAAAAGAGAGCAGAATTAAATGTGGCTAAAAAAACCCCAGAAATAACTCTGAACATAAATATTCTATGACTCCTATTCTTTCCCTTATTTTCGTTTACCAGC
Organism: Alligator sinensis; assembly: GCF_000455745.1. Classification (NCBI taxonomy): domain Eukaryota; kingdom Metazoa; phylum Chordata; order Crocodylia; family Alligatoridae; genus Alligator; species Alligator sinensis. Next base: position 433,201 of record NW_005842538.1, read on the forward strand.
TATAACGGCAGGACTCCAAAGTCTATTTTCTGTGGTAATAGTAGACAGAGAACCTGTTATTAAGAAGTAGCATAAGACTCAAAACCTCTTTGTTCACTTCAAAAAGAACCTTTCCAAAATTGGACGTGGAAGGAGGCATGTCCAGTTAACTGTTCAAAGCACAACTTATCAACATATGTTGCCAGATTCTCTCCTTATGTAGCACTTCACCCCAATTAATTTGTTGGTTTTTTACAGGTATAATCCATACCTTTTGTGCAACTACAGCAGGGAAAAGAAGCCACTGCATACTGGAGAATCTGCACAGATAAGCTAAACCAGCAGGTAAAGAAGTCAGCTCTGAAAAAGCAAGAACTACTTGGGATCCAGATCCCATTTAACCAGCTCCTTCATACAGAGCTACTCCTGCCAACATACAATGAGTTTGCAGTACAAGGTGTCCAGTTCTGCCCCATCTTTAAATCACATATATGTGCCGGATCTTCAAATTCTACTGGCCAAATTGAAACCAAGGTGACACCACAAGGAATCATCCACCGGAAGAATTTCTTGCCTGAGGCATTAACCTCAGATGATCAAAAAACTCCTCAGGAAGAGCTCTGCAAAGAGGATGTTATTGCTGCAGTGGAAGAAACCTACATAAATATAAATAAATACTCCCATTCTTTTGCAGTAACATCTCCGTTTTTCTGCTTCCTTGTGTTGTTGTCATCACAATCAGACACTCTGACACAACAATTGCCAAAAGAAATAAAAGTGATAAGGACTAGCTGTTAAAAGTGTCTAGCCACCCTAGGGAAGGGAGGAAAAACCTCTGGATATACAGCACGTAGCCAGACACTTGTTTATAGTCTTGACTACCTAGTGTTTCCTTCTCTCTCTCTCTCCGTGTTAGGAGTTCTGATTCCTTTATCTCTGTATGTGAAACAGGCAACAATCTTGACATACTGTCTCTGCAAAGCAGATGTAAATGGAATCAACTTCATATTTAAAGTGAGACAAGGTTCTTTGGGTGAATCTGATATCTTTTATTAGACCAACTTAAATAGTTGGGGGAAAAAATTAAAGTGAGAAATCTATAGTTCTTTACAAAAGACTTTGCCCTCCCTCAGGTTATACATTACACTCATTCCTGTGATACCTGAATTGTTTTCAAAATGCAGAGCAGGAGTTTAAATTTTGAAGTTTGGCAGGTCTTGCAGGGTTTGAACAATTTCCCAGGTCTGAGCATTTAGCCATATGCTGCTATCACTGCATTAAATATTCTATTCCAATGGTTTCCTGAGTAAAAGGGAACTAGATTATGTGCCAAGATATTTCTTTCTTCTCAAGACAGAAGCTGAGATAACAAGTTTGCATGGGCCTGAATGTTTTAGGGCCAGAATAGTCAAAAAATGAATAATTTCTCAGCTGCAAAGGTTCAGGTTATGAACCAGGGTATGGGGCCTTCAAGCATGAGAAGGAAGAAAAGTTACATCTTACCTCCCATTTCTAAGATGCTGATCTTAGTACAAGAATCAATACTGATTACACTAATGCCCTTCAAGTCATGATACTATTGTTATTCCATTGATTATAGCAAGATCTTTACCTATTGCTGCCTGTTCTAAATAGTGTATATTTACATTTATTTTTCCAGGCCTTTCCTTCATTCAGAATGTCCCTTAAAGGGTTCATGCACATACATGCCTGTCAGCTAGTTGGAGTGGGGCAGCTCCTGCTTCAGGAGCCCTGGAACCAGAACTGCATTCATTATGATACACTCATCTCAAACTGAATCCCTGGGGTACATTAGCCTCCATTTCAATCTCAAATTTTCTAGCTAAAACACTGTGTAATTTACATGCTACCAAGATTTTACTTAATTTTCAGAAGCTGATGCAATGAAATACATTCACCCCCACACCTGTTAAGTAAAGAGGAGAAAAATACATGGACGCTATGTAATTTGATGGCTCAGCATCAGGTTATGATGCACACAAGCAAACACTGAAGTTACACAGTTTCCATAGTGATTATCTCATTGAAGTTATCTATTTTTGGAGTCCCATCATAGATCATCAATAGAAAGGTCTTAGACTGCAAGCGCTCTGCAATTTGTGACAGCTGCCAGCTACATAGTGAGGGAGGGGAAAGTGTTACTTTTTCTCTTAAATAGTTCTGGACATTTTTAAACCAGTGCACCAATAGGATTTTTTTAGCTTCACAAATAAATTATGCCAAACCATTCCTAGATTTTATTTTCATCTATTTTCATTGGTTGGCATCATTGTATCAGTATAAGGTGTGATCCTACAAATGTATAGTCCTACATTCTAAATTCTTCCATTTTTTATTTTGCACACTAAATCTCTGACCTGATAGTGATAAAAGCAGTTGTTAAAATAACATTATAATTGCCATGTGTATATTACTCTGATACTGTATAATGATTATTGAGACTATCCCTTTCCTGCATTTATTGAGGGATCACATTATTTGAAAATCAGTCAAAACAAGTTTCAAAACAATTACAATTTTCATTTGGGGCCTGAGTTGATGCAAAAGAACATCCCCACTTCCCCATTTTCTAATCTTTCTCTGTGACTAAAAGTTCCTCAGCTAAAACTTTTGAGAATCCTCATATTTCAATATTCTTTTCCTAATATTGCATAAAGGACATTGCTCAGACCTTAGTCCTAAAAAAGCAGTACTCAAAAGGAAAAAAAAACCCTGCGTCTCCATAGTCACAGTGGTAATAAATGCAACATTTTGAATATTTAATTAGTCCTTGATTCACAACTCTCTGTTGTGACATCATTGTGGCTATCACATGCTAAGCATATGCTTAAATGTCTCCCTGATTTAAAGCCTATATTCTGTTCCTTTTATTAGGAAAAGCCTTCAAAGAAGTCAACAGTGAATAAACAGTAAAACCAAATGTAAACTTGTGTCTTAAGATATCACATTTCCACCTTTTCTGGCGCATGACTTCTTGCTTAACATCTGGTTGTGATGACATTGGATTTCATAGCCATTTTGATTCCCCATGTGAGGTATGGAATAAAACATTTTTGCAAATGCAGCCCCCTGAAAGAAGTAATGGTACTGATGTACAGGAAGTCAAGAGGAGTTTTGCCTATTTTAAGGTTTTATATCAGAGCTACCATCATGATCTCAAAAAAAGATTTGAGGTAAGATTTAAGGAGACTAGATAGATAGATAGATAGATAGATACAGATTCAAGGAAATATATAAACATTAACAAATAAATTACATGCCACTGACAAGTTGTCCAGTAAATAATACAAAAGAGGAAACAACAATGAAGGATTCACTTTGGGAAAGACTGTCAAAAACAGACTACTGTCTGATTTGCTCACCTTTGGCTAGTGTCTTCATTCCTACCAGATCTGGCACAGTTAAGCAAGTTGTGCCTTCACCTAGCAAAGTGTCGTGAGATCCAGTATCAGACTTGATCTGCTGGCTTTCAACTGATTCACTACAGTTCATCTGTGGCTGTTCACCAGTGTGATTCTGAACAGAGAAAGTTAAGGGTTGATCAACCTCTTCCGTGGCAGGAGAGCTGTTAACTATGTCAAGCCAGGACTGCCTTTCTGGATAAGTCACTTTAGACACCAAGGAAGAAGAGGATTCTTGTGACTTCACGGTGCTTTCCAGGGAGGAAAGAGAACAGGATGCTTCACTAGACAGTGAGGAGGCCACAGAAGGCTGTTGCTGAACCTGTTTTCAAGAAACAAAAAATTGAGGAATAAATAAATAATCACCCAGCCTTTCCTCTCATATGATATGCAGCAAGAGAAACAGGATGCCAAAAATTATATAGTTTTGCTTAACATTACCCAAATGGAGTGTACTTTCACAGATCAGCCCCATATACACTTTCATACATGCAAAAACTCACATGTACCATTGGCAAATTAAGCATATGGCTTTCAAACCACTTCAGGCCTCTTCTCTAATCATAGACCTCCTTCTCTGGTTACAGCTACCAGTTGCTTTTCACTGGGACGACAGCAGCAGCGTAAATCCCCAGGTAGATGTGCCAATCCATGGTTTGCACTAGGGTTACATGAATTTCAAGTAGAGGCAAACTTCACTAATACAGAGCTTATATTTTAAGTACGCCTGGTGTGTGTCTCAGTATATTTCAGTGCTCTCTCTGTTCCAGTCATTACAAGTACCAGCCTTGCATATGTTTTAATCCTCATCTATCATAGGTATTTGTGCTAGTTCAGCTACACTGGTTCAAACTCAAGGTACTATCTTAGGTCAAATGTGTGTTAATCAATTAAATAAAGAGTTAGGGAATGAAAAGTTGTGAAGGCTACAGAAGACATAAAGTTATTTAGGTATGTCAATTCTAGACAGGAGTGCGAGGAAAGTTAGGAGGAATTAGCCAAATTGTGTGAATGGACAAGTAAAGGCAAGTCACAAAAAATATTGAAGTAATTTACATAGTACAGGGAAGGGAACAAATGGAGGAACTTGTGTCCATTACATTTCTCGTAAGGTTCACGGTTATAATTTAACTGCATCAGCTCAGGAAAGGAACCTGAGCATCACTGTAGACAGCTCAATAACTAGTTCTCCTCAACATGCATCTAGAATCTAAAAAGCATAGATGCTAAACTGCATAAAGAATGGGGATGATAAACCAATAGTGCAGCCTCATCTAGGATTCTCTATGAGCATGTAAAAATTGTGACCAGAGATTGAAAAAATGGATTTTTAAAAAGATGTTTAAGAGGAGCTCTGAAAATGCATGAAGTTACAAATGGTATTGAAAAGGGGCCAGATTTCAAATGTATTTAAACCTCTGAAGATGAAGGTAAGCTCCCTGGCCCTAGTTACAGTACATATTTGTATTACTGCAACTACTCTCATAGTTGGCCTCTCACAAGAAGCTGACACACCTACTTGCATCATCAAGGGTCTAAATACCTTTGAAAAACTGAGCCAAGGTAGCTCAGAAGTTTTGTTCTCCCTGCATCATAACACATGAACAAAGGGACATTCAACAAAAATGAAAAGGTACACTTTCCAAACTGATAAAAGGAAAATACTTTTTTTCTGCACAATACATGATTAGAACATGGAATTGCCTCAGCATATTATTCAGACCTAGAACTTAGCAAGACTCAAAAAGGGACTGGATGATTGATATTATTTTCTTAAAACAACGATATGCCAGAATTGCAATAGATAATAACAAAAAAACTATTAAAAGGCATATAAAAAATGCTGCTGCAGGACTTAAAACAATGTCTATTAGAAATTAGGCTTATTTCTCATACGCCTGTAGTATGTGGTACCCTTCATTTGCCTAAAAATACAAGTAGGAATAATACACGTTCTTGTGAAAAATCTGATACAGCACCCACCTCCCTCCTGCTTTCTCACCTATTGTATTCTAATTGCATACTCCACTTTATACTCTGCTCTATACTGTCTTTTCACACAGTCGGATGAAGTGAACTTGGGTTCACAAAAGTTTATGCTTTATATATCTTAATTAGTTAGTCTATAAAGGAACTAGGCTTATTTCTCATATGCCTGTAGTATGTGGCTGCCTGCTCTCTCATACTAGCCACTGTCAAGGTCAGAGTATTGGACTTGATAGGCCGCAGTTCAGATCCATCACACCAGGTTCTATATTCTTAAAATGTATGTAGAAGAGATATTTTAATGAATAAAAGAGGACATCAAAACTGAGAGCACCAAAAATGACTCAAGTTCTGTTGCTAGGGAAACCTACTTGCTAGGCAAAGGCAAAAATAAGCTTATCCTTAAAAAACAAAGCCACTCTACTGTACATTGATAATCTATACATTAACAACGTATTTTTAAACCAAGTGTGACAGCATTTTGGATTATGCTACACACATTTCTGCAGTTCAGTGCTGCTATAACATATACTACCTCCTTCAAAAATGAAAAAAAAAAATCAAGTACTACTTTCTCCTGTTTAGTTATTAATCACTGCAGAAAACATGGAGTGTTTAGATCAGACCACGGGTCACTGGTTGCCTGGAGCACACGCTGCATTCTTGCAACTGCAGAAAAGGTATATTTTAAAAGCGCTCTCTCCTGACCCGACTGTTAACAGAATGAGATTATGTACATTGTGATTATGCCCACTACAGTACAGATTTCAGACACTCATTTTCTTAAGGAAAGCTTTACAGCTGTATCATGAAAGCAAAAGGCAAGGAAATAATGTCACAACATGAATCAATTAGGACTAGAAGCCCCATCACATAGAAAACTGCCAATCAGCAGATAAGGCTTGTTCCCCTATTCCCCAGAACTCAAAACAATGAGACAACCTGGCAAGTATTTGTATAGCAAAACAGTACATCTAAAATATAAAAGGTCAGGCTCGTGAGATATTAAATTTATTAATTCAAATGCTTAGTCAGGAATGTAAGTAGGGCAGGGCAGCCAGAGCAGCTGCCCCAGGTCCTGACCTGGCAGAGGAAGAACTAAAGGGCACAGAAAAAAGCTGCTCCTGCTGCAGCCACACACACAGCTGGAGGTCACCACTGGCTCCATAGCTAGGGACAGACCTTGCACATAAACTGGTTTAAGTGATCAGAAACTGGTTTCCACCTGTACCTGAACAGATGTTCAGTACACATAAACAAGTTTTAAAATGGCTGAAACCAGTTTGAGATAAACCTGGTTGAATGTAGTATCAGATTTAACTGATTTGAGTCAAACCAATTTATGCAATGTCTGCCCCAGACCCCTTGCTGGTTTAAGTTAAATCAGAGTCCCCCAGCATCCCGGCATGCTCTCTGGGCTGGGTGGGGCTCTCTGCTCCACAGCACAGTTTGGCCCCTCCCCTCTGCTCGCTGGCTGAGATTTGCAGTTCCAAAACAGATTTCCAGGCACCGCAGGGTCTGCAGTGTGTTGCAGCTGCCCCATTACTATGCATCTTTGCTTCACATTCAGGAAAGGAAGGTGCCAGATGTTACCTATGTTTTCTGCCATTAGCTCATGTAGAAGAATTCTATATATATATATATAAAGGGCTTAGTCTGTCTGTCTGCCTGTGTGTCTATCTGTCCATAATGCTTTTGGCCAACTGCATATACACTGCTGAGAGGGCAGGCAGCAATTGGCTGCATGGAGCCCCAACTTTGTGCTGCTGCTGGGCAAGTTTGTGGTGGTGGCAAATACATGCTGATTGCCTGAGCAGTGGGGCTTCCCCCCACCACCCTGTCTCCCTGCCTGAGGGCAAAGGGGGGGATCACAGTACCCACCTCGCTGCCCAGCCCCAATGCCCCCCAGAACAGCCAGCAGGGACGGGGAGGTGGTAGGCAGGGAGGGAGGCAGGCAGACATGGGCCAGGTGAATGCAGACTGAGGGAGAGGGGGTGGCATGGGGCCAGATGTGGAGCAGCGGGAGGTGGAACATGGCCTGATGCACAGTGGCAGTGCAGGAACGGGAGTGGGGCATGACATGGAGTGGGGCCTGATGTGGAGTGAAGGGGAAGGGGGGGTTGGGTAGCGTGGGTCTGGATGTGGAGCAGTGGGAGGGGTGGAGTGGGGTGGCAAGGGCTGATGCAGAGTGGGGGGGGCAAGGGAGGGAGGGTTGGCACAGAACCAAACACAAAGTGATGCAGGGGGCAGGGTCTGATGTGGAGTGGTGATGGAGGGGAGTGTGGCCAGACAAGAAGCAGCAGGGGGGTGGGGGGGTGAGGCCATGGGGCCGGATGCAGGGCTCAGTTTTCGCCCACCCCTACCCTCCACCATTCTTGATGGGCAATTTGCTAATGACAAAAATAAATGTAAAGGAAATTTCTGTTTTTATTTACCATTACAAAATGGTTGCAAGTAGGGGAGGATCTAAGCGGAGCACCCCCGTTTGATACCTGCTCTACCTACATTTTTAAACCAAACATTTTAAATGGGCAGTAGCAGTTCTTTTCAAACTGCACTGAGGCTATCAATTGACTTCATGGTTTATAATAATCTAGCTGGTTCCTGTTAGTCTTTATTCAGTCTATAGGTATTAATGACCCTCTCTGCTTGTTAATGATCTTAATATTCCACTCTTCAAACTAGGCAGACAAGGTTCTTTGGGTAGATGTGATCTCTTTTATTAGACCAACTAAATACTTGGAAAAATTGTTCTTTGCAAGTTTTCAGACACAAACACCCACCTTGTAAGGGTGGGTTTTTTTGTAAGAGGGTGTTTGTGCCTGAAAGCTTGCAAAGAACAATTTTTCCAACTATTTAGTTGCTCCAATAAAAGATATCACATCTACCCAAAAAAACCTTGTCTGCCTATGTCCTCAAACCAACATGGCTACAACCAACAACTCTTCAAACTATCCTTTCTTCTGCAATTTTTCTGTCTGTTAGCCATTCCTGGTAATGTCTTTCTTCTCTTTCACAGCCCTGAAGACTATTTGTACTTCACAATAAAAATCTTAACTCAGGGGTGGTAATATTAACTTAGGTGTAGAAATGAATGGGTGAAGAACTGGTGGCACTGTCAAGATGCTTGAAGACTAGATTTTGTTTTACAAATTTGAATAAGAGATATACATTTAAAAGAGATGTACATTTAACTATAATGACTACAGGACTAATGCAACAATACTTTTTGATTATTCTGATAACTTTCTGCCTCATTTGTTGTGCTTTTTAAACTTAATATATAATTTAGCAAATTAGTCAACATTCTAATAAAGTTATATTTGTTTTTTCTTTGATCTTGAACTGAATAATGTAGTGCTAAACCCAAAATGTATTAGTAAAGCTTCTAATTTCTCTTTAACTGGGGAAAAATACATGTTGTGTAATATGGGATGATGCACGCACATCATTGACACCCCCCTTTTCAAAATCATAGATCCACCGATAGTTGGGAATGAATGAGAAACCACCAGATTTTTCTTTTTCTTATGATGTTTAGTATTTACCAAAGTTACCTGTCCACCAATGGAAGGGACGGGGTGGTCAGGCAAGAGTGCTGAGAGAGGGGCCTGACACCTGGGAGCAGTTCCCTCTCCTCTCTACGGAGCCAGGCCAAGACTAAGCACTTAACTAAATACAAATGTATTACTACAATAAATAAATATGAATAAGAAACATTAAATATTTACAGTAAAATTAGTATGTAACACCATATACAATAACCTGTAATCAACATATTGTACCACTTCAAGGGACTGCAAAATATAAACCGGGTGATTCACAGCATATGCAATAATTAACCCCCCTGCACAGACTAAGCATTAACACTTTAGAACAGGTAAGTCAAGGCAGCAACACAATAAACACATATCAGCATCAATTTAGATAACCCAGGTAAATTGAGGTAGCAATACCATAGACATACACAGGCAACAATACAGGTATGTTCTGATAATAGGCAATAAACACATATAGGTAATGAAGACAGATAAACCCACAGAAACTCCTTTAAGGAATACCCATAACTATATTAACTTCTGCAGTATGAAACAACAACAATCACAACATAAGGGGGCACACTCAGCACCTCACAGGGTGCTCCTTAGAGACCCTCCCTTTTAAGGCCCCGGGATGTGGACACGCCCCCCCGCCCCCCCACAAAGGAGGAGGGTAGAGGCAGCAGACCCTCCTCTCCCAAGCCCACCTCCCCTGTGAAACCTGCTTCCCCAGCAACTCACACTCCCACTCTGAAGCAGCCACGGCTCATCCCCTGGTAGCCAGTCTCACGAGGGCTTCTCTCCAGTGGTGCCTCCAGCTCCTCTCTATGGCCTGGTGCCCCACACTGGGCATCCCAGGCACTCCTACATGAGCTGAGCCCTTACTGGTTCTGGTTCCCTGGAATCACACTGAGGATCTCTCCCTTTCCCAACCCTGCTCTTTTAGTTTAATGCAGAGCCACACTGTGGGGTTCGGGTTACTCAGCCTAGAGCCGGGGCTAATTTGAGCAGCTTCGAGCTGCTACCAGGGCCAGCTCTCCATGTACCAACCTGCACACAGGATGGGACCTGAGCAACCTTGAACTGCTCCCAAGGTTGGCTCTCCATGCACTGATCCATGCATTGCCTACCCAGCTGCTTGCTGGGTTCACAGGCTCAAGCCACCTCAATTGGCTCCTAGAGCCTGAGCACCATGCACCAACCCATGCACCATTGAGGCACAGGCAGGGTCCCGAGGACAGTCATCTCCAAAGCTCCTCTCTCCTCACCATCCCTCACCACATCTCTCTCCTCCAGCATGCTGAGCACGCTCTCCTTTTACACACTTCAGGGGCTCGACCCCTGAAGTTCTCTGGACCTGGCAGGGTGTAGTCTCAAACCAGGTCCAGATTGCTCCTTGCCCCCTCCCTTTGGGGAAAGGGTATGGTCTTGCTTACCCTGGCTTGTTTCTGATTGGTGGATGGGCTCCACCAATCACAACTGCAGAATCTCAAGCCCAGGACTCATCCAGAGCTCAAAAGGTAAGTCTGTTACATAAACACAAGTACTACCCTATGGTGACATTATTTAGTGTGCATGTGTAGATGCTGATGGGGCTGGTTGGGGCACAAGGGTGCTTCAGTGAGGGAGCTGCCTGCCAGCTAGCCCCACACTAGAGAACCCTCATGCCTCAGCCAGCCCCTCTACAGTATGATGAGCTGGGTCAGGGCAGCCCCAGGCTGGTGAGCTAACACCCCCCACCCTCCCACCCCCCATTCCCCTACCAGCCGGCTGTGCTTTGACCTGGCTCAACATGCTGCAGTCTCACACACACGTGTAAATGCAATGTCTGGGAGCAATTAATTTCACATGTAGATGTACCCACAAACAGTAACATTTTTGTCATATCAATAGCCAAAATTCCTTGTTTTTATTTTCCAAAACACCCTGAGCACTCACCCACATTGTAGATCAATAGATTAAAAACAAAACATTAATGGGTATCTCACTGGTTTGGGTTTGGAGGAGCACAGAGAAAAAGCAAAATTTAATGGAAGGTACATAGTTAAAATATTGCTTGGATTTGCACTGGTTACCTATTGGTTTCCAGAGATAGATAGGGATGTTAGGCTTTTGTCTTTAAAGCTTTCTACCTGAAAGTCCAAAGGCAGCAATTTCAAAACTGCCTAGGCAATTAGGTTTCTAAGTCTCATTTTCAAAAGTGACTGGCATTAGGAGACCACATTGCATGGAGAGGCAAATAAAACTAATAAAACGTCACTTTTGACATTGGTTTGTGATTATAAACTAAATGTTGCTTCTAATAAAAAAAATCCAGAAAATATGCAGCAAGAGCAGTGATTCTTAATCAGGGTGTCCTGGTATCTTGAGATATTTTCCAGGGTGGCATGGGATGCCATGCAGTGCTAGCACTGTTAGATGTTGAAACAGGATTAACAAAATAAGCTCAAATATTTCAAATACAACTCTGTGAAATTTAGGGCTAAAAGAGGATTTTGATTTGAAGCTAAACTGAGCTCTGCTGGTCTCCAAATGTCCTATGCTTGCTGTTCCTAATACTAGCCAAAAAAAGCAATCTAAGACAGACAGGTGCCAATCCCTTTGATCAGCTCTGTCTTGCTGAATAGATACTCATCTTTTTTTCCATCAGTGAAGAGGCTTTTGGGTGGGGCTGAGGCTAGGGTGGGGGGGAGGGGAACTCAGAAAAGAAAATAAAGCTGAGCTCTGTGAGAAGAAATTAAGTAAAGTCCTGACAATATCCAGCTCACTTGCCCCCTTCCTTGCTAAAATTCAAAAGCCAGCTCAGCTCCCACTACTGTTGATTTCACATACAAGTTAAGGAGCACTGGAGGAGGAGACAACCAAGAGTGGTTTCTGCATTAAACAGAGTGACAGGCTGTAGAAGCCAAAAAGTCAGAATGATAAAAATAGTACATATGTAAACAAAGCATATGGAGAAAAGCAAATGCATTGAATTAGGATCCCAATGCTCATGAGAATGGAAAGACATCAACAAACTATTAAAACATTCTACTTGATTTACTGTTGACACTCAAGACAGACAATGATTCACTGCAGTGCTAAATTCAAGTATTATTTATTACTAGCCTCTGGCCTAGAATAGGTCTTGGAGCTGTATCTCTGAGGTTCACATTCTCTCTGATATTTATAGCCACTAAGTCATGTTTAACTTTCAATTAGTGCAAGGAACAATTCTGTGTTAGTGAATAATACTTATCCTCCAAATGTCAGGTGGATTGTTGTACATTGTTTAGTGTTAGACAATGAGTTTAGAGTAGTAAGTGAAGATTAATTTATCTGACTGAAACAGAAAGGGCAATAGGAAACTATGACACACACTAACTTCATAAAGGCTAATTCAGTGTTAGTCAGGGACCGTGTGTAGACAAAAAAAAGGGCTGTGTGTGCACAACACTTTAAAGCGGGCTAAATGCTTTTGCACTACTTTAACGGTGTCTGTGGTTGCATGCCTCAGTAGCATATTTTACATTAATTCTACTAGATTAATTAATTCTACTAATACTGTAGAGGGGCTGGCTGAGGCATGAGGGTGCTCCAGTGTGGGGCTAGCTGGCAGGCAGCTCCCTTACTGAAGCACCCTTGTGCCCCAACCAGCCCCATCAGCATCTACACATGCACACTAAATAATGTCACCATAGGGTAGTACTTGTGTTTATGTAACAGACTTACCTTTTGAGCTCTGGATGAGTCCTGGGCTTGAGATTCTGCAGTTGTGATTGGTGGAGCCCATCCACCAATCAGAAGCAAGCCAGGGTAAGCAAGACCATACCTGCTGTAGGAAATTCATCAGTGTAATGAGCCTTAAATGACTTGGGGCGCAGCAAAATAAAACTCCTTTGAGGAGTTTTAGTTTGCTGCCCCTACAGCCGCGGAGCAAAGCACCAGGCTCCGTGTAGCTCAGGGGCTCTGCAAGAAGCCCTGCAGGCAGCCTGTCAGCAGCCTGGGAAGGCAGGCTCCACCCAAGAAAAAAGAGGCAAGCCTGATCTTCCACCCACTCCCCGGAGACTACCTGCCTGCCTGCCTGAGCTGCGTGGGGGCCCAGTCCTTCCCTCTGTGGCTGCAGTGCCCCCTGAGACTGCCTAAGCTAGGTGCCTCTGGGCGGGTGCCACCTAAGGGGGGCTGCTGCTGCCACAGAAGGAAGCACTAGCACCCTCCTCCCCCCTCCCTCAGCCCAGGGACTGTTTCACTCACCAGCAGCTCACTCTCCCATCCCTGCCAGAGAGGCAGGTAAGTCAGCAGGGTGTGTGCACGACACAGGGGTTTAATCAGCCCTAAACCGAAGTGATGTTTTTTAAAATCCACCACTTCAATTTAGGGCCCCCGTTTCGTCTACACACGCCAAAAGATGCCAAGCAGAAATCCTTGAAAATGGAATCTCCTTTAATTCACAAAACAATACAGGCAATAATTGAGTAAAGCATCACGAATGAATCTATGTTCCACAACTTGTTTAAAATGAACAGCTTCTACAAGAAAAGATAGTTAAGTTTTCATAACAAAATATAGCATTTGGATTTTTTGCTTAGAAATACCAGACTTTTGGTACCAACTTGCAACATGGACATTTTCCCTCACAGGACTGGAATAAGACCATTTAATCACATGTAACTGCCCACCTTTTAGGTGTTTACATTAACTTATTACTGACCTGAGGTGGATTTGAATCTTTACTATTTAAATTGCACTAGAATCCAAAACTTGCTAGTCACTTTCCAAATACAGAGGGAGACATAGTGCCTGGCTTAACAGATCTCAACAGAGAAGCAGGGATATTGGGAAAAGTGATGCAAAATATAAATAAAGTGATCTCAGTGACAAATAACTGATGGATTTGTGTTAATCTGATTAATTTTTTAACATAGACACATGAAATTCACCATATGAGAATATATATACTCTTTACTTAAATCTGTAAATAGCAAACAGACAGGAATGATGTGAGCATTATTCTTGGTATCTCTACAGTTAGGAAGAGACACATGATAGTTTTAGGGAAAATAACATTTTCTGTATTCTGATACTATCTCTTGTTCAATATTAGATGAAACCTACTCTGGTTTTTTGTGATGATGGTATAGGTGATTATGTTTTGGGGGTTTCTTTTTTACTTGTTTACAACTGTCAAACGGCATCATTCCATCTATTTCCCTTGTTTGTCTCTGTCATAAACACATGCCTTATTTTCTAGTGATCTGATGCCCCTCTCTCAACCCTGAACCCCATACTTCTATGCTAATGAATAACTCACACCATAAGGACTAAGTACAGACAGTTAAAAAGACCAAAGCTGAAGCCATTCAGTCTTTGCAGGTTAGCTTAAGCTGCATAGACTGAACCAATAAGCAAGTGAACAGATATTCATTTTTGATTCCAGAAATGCAGCCATATGCCTGCAGTGGCCCAGGTCAGAAGCCATGAGTACTAGAGCATGCCTCCCTGCTGGGGCAGACAGCTTGCGCCAAGGCTAGCCTGCCTACCCTGCAAGGTGGGGAGCTTGTGAAGAAGGTGCAAAACATCCTGGGATGCTGGAGGACTGTGAGTTAACTTGAATCTGAAGGGGATCTGGGACAGAAGGTCAATAAACCGATTTAAATTAAATCAGTTAAGTCAGATACTACATCCATCCAGGTTTATCTTAAATTGATTTTGGTCATTTTGAATGTGATTTATGTCCACTGAACTTCTGTTACGTTACAGATTTGAACCAGTTTCTGATCACTTATACCAGTTTATATGCAATTTCTGACTCTAGCCACGATATATAATTAGAGATAGTTTATATGACTTTCTCAAATGTTACAAATTAGACGGATTTAAATGAGGCCAGGACAGCATCTTTATGGACCAAAAGAGTAAGGGTGCTTTATACACATGAAGTAATGTGAAAATCATCATCTCAGTGAGCTTTCCAATGGAGAATGGGTGGTAAAATAAGTGTATCCAAGTTTCCAGAGGCAAATAAAGCAAATGCTTACAGTTCTTATTGTAATTTACTAATCAGAGATACACAGTTTTAAGAGGCTAGAACAATATTCGTGCCCGCTGTTTAGTGACTGGAAACAAACTAATTACTGTAATGCATACCAAATGAGGAGGCAGTGGCTGTGCTGTATATGGTGGAGGTGGTGTTTCTGTTATTTCTGGATCATCATGTTCACTCTCACTATAGCATTCTGGAGCATAAATATAAAATGAAAGAAAAGTTAGACACTCATTTATTACTTGAACCATCTTGGTAGGTGAAGATCCTTTGCCCAATGCCAAAACCTCATGAGTCAATGTCTGCTCCAGTTAGACCCAACCAACAGACATTCTATGACAACTTGTTTTATTCTAACCAAATAATTATGGTGAAAATCATCAGAGGGTATTCCTATAAGTAGCCTCATAAAATTCCTTTTTTTTATGTGAATGCACTTTCCAAGGATTTGAGTAAATGCTGTATTATATTTTGTTTTGCAATTTGGCAAGACCTATCAAAGCAAAATGGAAGTTTGCTCACCGCCTTAATCTGACCAAACAGTGTCACTTCTGGAGACAGAGTGACATAGCTCCCTAAGAAATGAGCTGAAATGCATGAAAAAGTAAAATTTCCCACATGCTATTATAAAAACTTTCATTCAACAACTTTCCTCCATATTGTGGAGTAAATAATCTGTACTAATAGAATACCCAGACTCTACATTTTTCATTTAATGGGAACAAGGCCCAAAGACCCCAATATCTGTTGAGTCCCCTGCTGAGTAATAGCAATTTTTACAAAATTAAGGGGGTGCTAATTAAAAAAAATAGCAGGGACAGAAGTATTTACTGTTGCTATTTAGATGATTTTTAAAAGTAGATTAAAACAAACAAAGCATTCACAAGCATTCATTTGTATAGACAGACAGAATGAGATACACTAGGCAAAATAACAGATATGTTTGTAAGCAGATAGTCCTACCGTTACCACAAAATAATGCTGTTTTTCCACTATACTAAAATCTTTCAGCAGCCACCAACCCTGCAAATGTAAACTCTAGCTGAGCAAGTGTATACATTAAAAGACTTTCCTGCATCAACCTCAGAAGAGAGCACACACACACATATATGTGATCTGAGTTTAGGAGTTGCATGGTTAGTTAAATGCAGTGAAAAGTTAAATGAAGACAACATCAGTGGGTACTGTGTGACTAGAGTAACGAATGCCCCTGTGGTTTCAACTGGCGCAAGTATTCTTCACTTCCTTTCCTAAAAGCTGTTGATTGCATAATGTCAATGTGTTGTTAAAGAGGAGCAGCACCAGCCTAGAAGAAATCGTATCTATATATATTTTACTTAACTTTCAGTCAGTTGGTTAAGTTTATGTTCATAAAGTGGTTTGGGATGCTTTTAGTGGTGCCATGCAAGTGTGAAACATTCTGCTAGCATCACCATTTAGTAACTATCAATTATCACAATTTTCAGAGTTATTAATAATTGAATATTTTCTTTCTTTTTTCTTTCCTATGTATATAGAGAAAACTCTGTCATTTTTTTGCATCTCATGACTGTATGATCAGAAAAAAATATTGATAGGGAAAAAAAAAATTATGCAAAAGAAAGATCTCAAAACGATGCTGATGAAGTGATGTTTAGGAGGATGTGCCACCTATTGTGATTTTACACAGTTCCCTGATGCTATTCCTGGTAGAACCATAGGATATTATAACTATTGTTTGGCTTGCTGTAAATATTTGCCAGCTGTGTATCACAGTTTTAAATATAATTTAGCATAAAGCATTAAAATGTGACGCAAGTAGAGGGATTTCACAACTGAAATCCCTCTACTTTGTGTTAAGAAACTATTCACAAATAATTTAAATAACTCTTAATAAGAAAACCTTAATAAGAAAACCTTCTTCAAATTTGTTGTATCTACACAAATGAAACCAGAGAAGCCCTGTTTCTGATACTGTAAATGGATTGGACTGGAGGACTAAATGCACAGGAAACATACAAAAAACAGAGTGGAGATCCAAGAACTTCCTCATATGTAGATATGAATTTATGATCTGTGGTACTCATGGAAGAAGTAAGGTGCTGGAAGTTAGGGTGTCCTGGCATTATGTCAGCACTATCTCAAGCTGTGGGGCATGTCCGACAGAAGAGTGATAGTTGGGTAGAATGGGGGGCCTTCAGTACTGTATATCATGACTTCAGGGAAGCAAATAATTATGTATTGTTTTTGTTTCCCTGAATGGGGGTCCACTCTCAAAGGTTTTCAAAATGTGAGACAATGTTATGAATGCTCTAATGATGAAGCATTGGAAACTTTATCACCATCACAAGCAGTTAGATAGGCAGAGCTGAATGTATAGCTTTCATTAAGCACAGCTGACTTTTATTTTTAATAGCATTCTTATTTTCCTTATTCTTCTCTTACTGCAACTGTTACTACTATTACAATCAACACAATCAAGCATACATTAGCTCTTATTTGGTTTTCTAATATGAAGTGATGACCAGTCAAGTTATGTTCACCATTATCTTTCATTCAAGCCATTCTGTTATTCATGGACAGGTCAAGCAGAATTGGACACTTCTCCAAGTAAAAGGACTAGATTTACCCTACTATACAGTCTAACATTCAACACAGCAATCTTTCCACCACTTTTCCCAGACTGCTCTGCTCCATCAATTGGCTGGAGAAGAGAAAAAAGCAGTCGGGAAAGAGATCAAAAAAGGCATATGCCTGCAGAAAGTTGGAGCAAATTGGGAGTGGCAGTGTTTTGTTACGAGAAAGAACGAAAAACATTCTCTAACCCAATCAAGGTAAAGGAAGCAGAGGGAGACAATGATACATCAGGCTCCCTAGAGGATCATAATCAATCATTTTTATCAGCACACAGCAATTTGTATTATCACAGGACATGGCATTGAGCAAGGTCAGTAAAATTAATGCTAGCATTGTCTGACAAATTCCTGTCTGTAAGTTAACTGTATTTGTGGATGTAGCGGAGGACTTATGTGAATGAAAGTATTAATTTGGTGCCAAACACAAATAAGGTGAGTCACGTAGGCAATGATCTCCTTGGAGACAAGTACCTGTTACCTTATGTCTACAATGCACATTTGCTGTAGTAATAAATAAACAAATGAATGAATAAATAAATAAAAGGATACTCTTAGAACGTATTAATTCCACAAGTATCAGATTATTAATTATGGCATCCCAGTTGGTCTGAAAAATCAAATATTTCAGGACACTATTAGGTTATGGTGCTATTAGAAACCTGCAGCAAGCAATATGACATTAGATTATACTTTAAAAAGAAAAGAGTTGACAAAAGTCTCACTGTATAAAGAAAACTGCATTTGTTCCACGCCAAAATTGTAAATTTTAAAACATACCTTCTTCATTCTTTCCACTGGTTGCCTGAGGAATCACAGCCAGTCCCAGTTTATTTAGCCACCTACAATATAAGCAGGAAGTAAATACATTTGTAGGGAGATTCATATTTTACTCTCCAGTATCTCTTACCATATTCAGGAACGTTACAGATATCACCACAGTTTTTTTTTCATGGGGCACTACGTGCTCAGAAGTGCCATCTTTCAGATAAACAAAGGTACAATATGACAAAAGTCTAATATGACCAAAATCCTAAACTTCACTGGTTTCTTCTCCCAATGCCCATTCCCCGTGGAGTTTTGACACGTGTGAAAAGGGTGCTTGAATACCTGTTACTCCCATTAATTCCAGAAGCCACTCAACACCTCAGCAGAGATATACACTTATCAGCTCACAAATTCAACCCTTAAAAACTAAGCAACTTTAAACTACTGTAAAAATCCCCACATTTCTAAGCTCCTTCTGGGTATATGAAGCACTAACTTAATTTAGATACTGTAACAATTTTCCTTTACAGTTTGGTAATCTTGCCCTCTGATTGAGACCACCCAAGCAGAATAGTACTGGGGCAGTAATTAATTGGAAGGCCTCCCTTTTCCCTTCTTCCCCTCCTCCCCACAAAAAAAATATCTGGTGTTGTAGGGCTGCTGCTGACTGAAGATTGTATACAAATCCCCAGCAGAAAACTACTGAGGGCACTTTGTGGCCAGAAATGCCATCTTTCAGATAAGAGCTAAAACAAAGATTATATAACCAAAATGAATCATGAATGACAATATGAATGTCCTTCTCAAAGGTTCATGGCACTCTTTGCAAGGGCAGGATTGTTAACCAGGATTTCCTGACCAAATTCCAAACGAGCACAAAACATACTACCTTCCTATATTACACATAACTTTTGATTTTAGTAAGCTCCACTTCCTGTGTCACTGTGGGCTGTTAGCAATTGCTGCATTTCCGTCCCTAGGTGGCTGCATTTCCTTAGTGCATGAAGCGATCCCGGGTTATAGTCTGTGTATTTTTCTAATTTATAAATCATTGGGATTCTCTGAGATCTAGGCTGCTGCCTACTCAAAAATGTATTCTCTCGCTCTTCAAACTAATCTACGAGACCAAAGAGATGGAGAGAAGAGGGAGGACCAAAAACTAACTTCATTAACTGTTAGATGATAGCGGACACATCTACACGAGACGTTTACTGCACGGTAAGCTAATTAGCTGTGCAGTAAACATCTTGGCATCTATACAAGTACTATCCTTCTGCAGAGTAAAAAACTCCACAGCAGCACACCTGTAGATGCTGCCCCATCTGGCTGGGTCCTGCCAGCTACTGTAGCCTCACATGGGAACACCCCTGTGCTCCAGTAACCCCTCCACAGCACTGAGTGGGAGGGAGCAGCCCTGGGCTGGCAGGATGACCCCCGGGGCCCTCTGCCAAGCAGGGCTGCTCCAACCCAGTTCAATGTGCTGCGCTCCTGGATGCATGTGCAAATGACAATGAACTCTGGAGTTTATTGCTCCTGGGTGCATGTTCAAACAGTGCACCTGGGAGCAATAAGCTCCAGAGCAATAAACCCCAGAGCTTATTGCTTCACATTAATTGCACATATAGACACACCCAGTTTGTCTCATCTTGGTCCCACTAAGGTCAACATATATATGTGCATAACATTTACACATTATAAGAAGCTATTCCCAGAAAAGCAGTTCCAGTTATCTTTGACCTAACTTCATGAAGATTAACATAATGAACGATAAGAATAAAAACTGAAGGAATTTCAACAGAAGATTCTGGCTTAGGAAAAAATGGAAATATAGAAATATATCCATTGTGTACATGAATGTCACACTGGTCAATGTGTGCTACTATTTACTATCCAACACATACAAGGTTTTTGTTTGTCTGGTTTTTGTAGAGTTCATTTTCTAAAATATGTTCTAAATTAATGAAGCAAATGCTTCATGAATCAACCGTTGATGGTTTAATGGATGGATGCATGAAAGAGTTGTAAGCAAAGGCCCTGATCCTCCAAACAGTTATACACATGAGTAACTTCACACACATGAATGCTTCCAGTGACTTCATTGGGACCAGTCACACATATAAGTGCTTTCAGGATTTGAGCCAAGAGGACAGATGTTTCTCTGTGTATTTTTAGGGAGACAAGGTTCTCTGGGTAAATGTGATATCTTTTATTAGACCAACTAAATAGTTGGGAAAATTGTTCTTTGCAAGCTTTCAGGTACAAACACCCTTCCTTCAGTTGTTGTTTTGTGTGCTCTCCTAGGTGGAATGGAAGCCAGTATGCAAAATACAGGTCTGTGAAAATGCGTAGCAGTGAGAATCAAATGCCCTGTAAGACAACAGGTGTGAGACAGGTAGTTGGCGGGCAGAGAAGGGAGAATTTGAAGGGGTGATAAAATGTAGCTGCTAAAATGCAGACAGGTGACCTGGGGTTATCAGATGGCAGGCAGGTTATAATGTGCCATTAATCCAATGTCTCTATTTAGTTCATGATTTTTTGTATCCAGTAGATTTATGAAGTAAAGTTCATAGACTCATCTACGAAAGGTGTTTTGTAAATTCCATTTGAGGATTAGAACTGAGAGTTTCAAGGGAGGGTGGTTATCTTGTAAGAAGTGTGTACCTACCAGTAATTGGGTATTTTTGTCTTTGATAGATTTTCAGTGTGCGTTCATTTTGGCGTGCAGTTGTTGTTTGGTTTCTCCTACATATTTTCCATCTGGGCATTTAGTGCACTGAATGAGATGCATTACATTTCTGGAGGTGCAGCTGTAAGATCCAGGAATGGTGATCCGTTGTGGGGTGTAGTTATTGTGGGGGTGATGGAGATGCATTGGCAGGTTTCACATTTCTTTTCCCAGCATGGTCTGGATCCATTCACTGTGCCTTGGGCCATAAGAAGTTTGCTTCTGGTGATGAGGCTGGTGAGGTTCAGTGCTTGTTTAAAGGCTCAGATGGGTGGTCTTTAAGAATTGGGTCTTTTTCTAGTATGGGTTGCAACTGTTTGAGGATTTTCCATATAGGTTCCAGGGAAGGATGGTATGTCATAACTAATGTTGTGCGATTCATGGGAATTTTCTTTTTGTACTGCAGCAGTTTTTCACATGATATCCAAGTGGCTCTTTCATAAATGTGATCCATCTCTCTGGAGGAGTGTCTTTGTTGGGTGAAAGCCTTTTTAAGATCTGTACGGTGATGATCACAGGTATTCTCAGTGCAAATTTGGTAGTATCAGAGGGTCTGGATGTGTATTACAGCTTTCTTGGTGTGTTTAGAGTAATTGCTGGTTCTGTGTAGATATGTATGTTGGTCTGTGGGTTTCTTGTATATGGCAGTTTGTATTTTACCATTCTGGATACTGATCATAGCATTTTGGTGTGCATAGCTGTGCCCATGGTCTGGAGGAAGTGTTTCTGGTTAAAGTAGAAGTCATTGTGCAAGAGGATGAAGTGTATAAGTTCAGTAATAACTTTAGGTCTGTACTTCTGAGTTGTAATTGTGCTCTTGAAGATAAGTAAGGAAGGCCTAAATGCCATCCTCGTGTGGGAGGCTGGGATATAAGCTGGTAACATCCATAATGGCTAGGAGGGTACTTCTGGGAAAGTGGTCTATGTTTTTAAGTTTTCATAGAAAGTTTGTCGTGTCTTGGACAAAATTCAGTCTTTAGTTCCAAAGTCTGTCTGGGTTCCCTTGTTTGTGGATTTTGCAGAGCATGTAAAAAGTCCCTGGATTGGGTAGTGGCAGGATCAAGTGTTATAGTTTCTCTTATAGTTCAGATGGAAACGATGTGATGCTGGTTTGGAGTTTTAAGGTATATTTTTTGAGCATCTATGTGATTATGTATGTATTTTATAGGTATAACATGTATATTATACATTTCTAGGTGGGGGGGAGAAATAAATATTAAAACAACAATCAGAAATTAAATACTACAATACAGGATAGGTTGCTAATACTAATACTAATATTAGGCTTGATTCTATTTCCTAGCATACAGTACTGCTCCCTATTCTTCTAACAATGTGGGTAACATGTAATAATATAGCAATTTAAAGCTTTGGGTCATGAGAGGGAGACTTACTGCAAGGGAATGGGCTTCAGTTGATGTTTCATTTATCCACTCCTATATTTGAAACTTTAAGATTGTTACTATTTAAACCCATTTAAATCTGACATAAACTTTAGGCAAGACTGTTTACAGATACATCAGTTCAACTGAAGTGCATCCCTGAGCATTATGTCCCCCTCATTCTTTTAAGCTGGTATATCATTATGCCTGCCTACATCCTACATCAGTTCAATATGACTCACAGAAAAGTGGTATATTTTAAAACCATTATAATTTTTTGTCTATCCACACTCTAAGTTCCAAAAGGTACCAAATAATTCTATAGCAATTTACATTTCCAAAAGCATACAAACTATTCAGCCTTTTCCCTCCTACTGTGAGGTCAACATGCATTATTAGCCAATTTTTCCAGATAGGAAAAACAAAGGCAAAGAAGTTAGAATAATTTGCCAAGGATCACACCGAAGTTTAGAGTCAGAACCAGGATTTAAATCCTGACCTTCTAGCCACCATAGGCCATTGTCTAAACCAGGGGTTTTCAACCTTTTATAGCCTAAGTACCCCCAGCAGTCGAATGCTGAGTGGGGGCGGGCAAAGGGTTAGCATGCGGCCAGATGCCAGGTGGGGTGTAGCACATGGCCGGACATCAAGCAGGGAAGTAGAGATGGCACATGGGCAGGCAGGGACAGAGCGCCACTGCCACCTCCCAGAAGCAGGGGCAGGGTAGGGCAGGAAAGCTCATCAGGCTGGGGTGAGGGCAGCAGCGCCCCTCCATGAGGTAGGGAAGCCCACTTGGCTGGGGTGTGGCAGCTGCCACCACTATGTGCAAGCTTTCCTGCCCTGCAGAGGGTGCTGCTGCCCTTGCCCTACCCAAGCCCTACTCCTGGAAGGCAGCGATGCTCCATCCCCACTCGCCCGCTTTTACCCCCTAGGACTGGACTAGTATCCCCAGTGGTACACATACCCCTGGTTGACAACCCCTAGTCTAAGCCTTTAGGTCATGATACTTCTCAAAGAAGTGGTTTATTATTTCTGAAGAGTTTACATAGTTCTTTACAGATCTATAAAAGCAGCATCCCTACCTTAAATTGCATAAAACTTAAATTGGTTGTGGCATAGAGCATATGAATTATATGCAACTCAGACAGCATAGGATGCAAAGCTGAGTCAAGAGTGAGTGAAATATTTGTGTGAACTGTTTGTTGACCTTGTTTTATTTGCTGTTCATTAGGATCCATGGCCGTGTGTAGACAAAACAAGAGGCATGTGTGCACAACACTTGAAAGCAGGTTAAATGCTTTTGCACCACTTTAATTGTGTCAGTGTTTGTGTGCTTCAGCAGTGTATTGTGCATTAAGTCCAGCCACTGTAGCAAATTTGGCGGTGTAATGCACCTTAAATAACTTGGGGTGCAGCAAACTAAAACTCCTCCTCCTTCACTCCCTACAGCCACAGAGCAAAGCACTGGGCTGTGTGCAGCTCCACACCTCTGTAGGAAACCCTGCAGGCAGCCTGGCAGCAGCCCAGAAAAGCGGTGAGACTGATCTCTCCCCACACCCAGAGCCTGCCTGCCTTCCTGAGCTGTGCAGGGTCCCAGTGCTTCCCTCTGCAGCTGCGGTGCCCCCCAGGACTGCCCGAGCTGGGTGCCTGCAGGCAGGTGCCACCTGTGGGGGGGCCACCGCTGCCACAGAGGGAAGCCCCAGCCACACGGAGGGAAGCTCAACCAGCTGGCAGCTTGCCCTCCCCTCCCCGCCAGACAGGCAGGCAAGTCATCAGGCTGTGTGCATCACACAGGGGTTTTTTAGAACCCACCACTTCAATTTAGGGGGCCTCATTTCATCTACACACGCCCAAGAGTGAAGTTTTATTCCTACAAATATTCATAGACACCAAAATTGATTTAATCCAAAAACATTATTAATTTTGTGCTAAAGTAAAGGTCTTGGCACACTGAGAGCTCTTTACAGATTTTTAGCTCTCCACTTAACAACTCAAACTACTGAAAAACATTTCAGAAATGAAACAGAACCACACCAAATTTGATGAGCATTCCAAGCCATCTTACAGATAGGAACAAAAATATTCTTTTATTTTGCCCCATAATTTAAGTAAATCTTAAAACTTTAAAACTCTTTGCCTGATATTTACCAAATTTCCTAGAAAATCTCTACCCTAATAGTAGATGCAATATGCAAAGTTTCAGAAAGGTTTATTTTTGTAAAAATTGAGAGTCAAATGAAAATTAGGCTTATAATGAGATCTTAATTCCAGCCTTAATTATAGAGCATAGACTGCCACCGCTAGAGCACAGATGTTTATTTTGAATTTGTACAGACGTTAACCACAGCAACAGCCACACACAAAAAAAACCCCACCAAACTAAAAATATCCCAGAATTACAATAGCTACTTTAAAGCTAAAGAATCCTTATCTATGCAAATAAAATGGTTTTAGATCGTTCTAAACAGAATTAGAGGTGGTCAAGATGCTCTTACTTACATGTTCATTTCCACCACATTCTCCGCTGCAAAATAAAATGTCTTGATCTGTGGGTGGTTGATCTTAATAGCACTTAAGGAAGGGGAAAAAAGACACACATTTTATATTTGTATGTATGCGTACATATATATATGTACATATACAAGAAAAAAGAATTGAAGTAGT
The DNA here is from genome assembly GCF_000455745.1 of Alligator sinensis. Lineage (NCBI taxonomy): Eukaryota > Metazoa > Chordata > Crocodylia > Alligatoridae > Alligator > Alligator sinensis. The sequence continues at coordinate 458,300 of NW_005842538.1, forward strand.
TAAGACCATACTATTTGAGAGAATAACTTATCCCAAACACAGCACTTGCATACATTCTAGTCTATTAATAAAGATCAAATAATCTACCAATTAACTTAGCTCCTTTCTCAGAATCCTGTGCCATTTTTAAATCAAGCTGTAAGGGTCACATCATTCTAGTAAAGGTAGAAAAGAACACTGGGTCAAGAGAGCTAAAAGATAAACTTGGATACATTTCTAACATATTAATATTTTGGCTAAGTACAGACAGATATTCATTTTTGATTCTAGAAATGCAGCCACCTGCCTGCCATGGCCCAGGCCAGAAGCCAGGGGGCGCTAGAGCACACCTCCCTGCTCAGCTGGAGCAGACAGCTTGAGCCAAAGCTAGTCTACCCACCCTGCAAGAGGGGAAGGGGGGGGGAGTGTGCAGGAGAGGTGCAAAGCATCCTGGGATGCTGGGGGACTGTGAGTTAACTTGAATCTGGAGGGGATCTGGGGCAGAAGTTCAATAAACTGTTCCAACCTAAATCAGTTAAGTCTGATACTACTTCCATTCAGGTTTATCTTAAACCAGTTTGGGCCATTCTCAAAGTGGTTTATGTGCACTGAACTTCTGTTGTGTTACAGATTTGAACAAGTTTCTGATCATTTATACCAGATTCGTGTGTAATTTCTGTCCCTAGCTCTTGTATTTCAACCCATTTTGGTGGCAAAGCATTAAGAATTAATAATAAATTCCTGTGACAATAATGTAATATAGTGTAACATAATATGCAATAATATCAGCTAACTTAGCTATGGTCCATGCTTGGAAATAATCACAAACAATTTGTTAAGGAGATGCATCAACTAGAGAGAAAAAATTCAAATGCTGAATCCTCACATACTAAAAATACATCTCAATTCCATGCCATCTCTTTGTCAGAATAGTCAACCTGTTTCAAAAGATTAAATGAGAGACTAAAAGTTCATAGACCTGAAACCTGCCATAAGGAACTGAAAACTGGTGTTGTTAGATGGCAGTTGGTGGCTTATGTGAAATGAATTGAACTCTGTCCAAACAGCATACCTAGATAGTGACAGAAAGCATGCATCATCAAACTCGGTGGGTGCATATACATGTGATGCTATGCTGCCGTAGCAATGCACTACCGTGACATAGCATCAGCGGGCACAAACCTTGATGCCGCAGCTATGTCGCCATAGCAATGCACTCCTTTGGCATAGTGTGCTGCTATGGCAACATAGCGGCTAAAAATTACTGTGCTGCTGGCACAGCGGAGTATGGGCTGTTACAGCACCATTATTTAGTACTTCCAAAAGGAAGTACTAAATGACGGTACAGTAACAACGGCACCATAGGGGCACATGTAGACATGCCCTGTAAGTGACAAATTGAAAAAGAAACTTTCATCAATATAGACTGAAGTCACCAATTAAAACACTGGCAAGATGGCATTACAAAAATTACACTTCAGTCATCATTTCTCCATCTGTTTTTGATTAAGTAGAGGATACCAGGCATTCTCTTCTCACAGTGCATCTACATGTGCAATTAATGTGCTTGAATAAACTCTGGAGCTTATTGCTCTGGAGTTTATTGCTCCCAGGTGCACCACTTGAACATGCACCTGGGAGTGCAGCATGTTGAGTTGGGATGGAGCAGCCCCAACTGGCAGGGAACCTGGTGAGGAGGGTCAGCCTGCCAGCTTGGGGCTGCTCAGTGAGCTGCAGAGGGGCTGGCTGGGCACAAGGGTGCTTCAGTGTACGGTTAGCTGGCAGGCAGGCACCTCACTGAAGCACCCTCATGCCCCAGGCAGCCGGGACAGCATCTATATGCGCAATGCTGTGATGTAAAAAACTCCACAGCAAGATAATACCTGTATTTACAAATACTATCCTGCAGCAAAGTTAGTTAATTCATTGCAACCTAATAGAGACTTACGTGTAGATGCATGACTTTTACTGTGCAGCTAATTAATCTAGACTCACCGTCAGAATACCTGAATGCTTTACTTAAGTCACATCTTCCCCAATTTTTTAAAAAGATGCAATCCTTCCTTCTTTCTCTCTATTATTTGGAAAATGAGTAATGGTATACATAAAATTCCAGAGAAGAGATTACTGCACTCCTAAATAGTAAAGTAATTTATGCTGTTTTGATTTAAAACAGTGGTCTCCAACCTTTTTAAGTCAGAGATCACTTTTTGAATTAAAAAGCAACCCAAGATCCACCGTGTGCTGCCTGACCCACAGGTCAGTCTGTGGAGAGGGAAGGGGGGACAAATTGAGGCAAAGGGAGAAAAAAATATTGGGGTGTGCACCCCCAGCAGGTAAATCTGTGGGGGAAAGGGTGGGGGAAGGGGAAAGGGCCATGGCAGGGGGGCAGATCGAGGCCCCTGCCAAGAAGGAGGGAGTGGGGCATAGGCAGGAGCAGGGGCTGCAGTGAGTGGGGCCCTGGCCAGGCGGGGCTCTGGGACAAGTGGAGGCCCAGGGGGCACGTGCCTCCCAGGCCTCCACTTGTCCCCCACTCTGCCCAGCCCCTGCTCTTACCTGTGCCCCACTCCCTCCCTTACCGCTGGGACCTTGATCTGCTCCCACCCCACAGCAGTGAGAGAGGGAGTGTGACTGGAGCATGGGCAGGCCCTGCATGGGTGGAGCATGGGATGAAGCCACAAGTAGCTCATCTGGGGGGCACAGGGAGGGCAGGGCACACAGCCCAGGAAGGTACAGGGGCATGTGCCCCCAGATCTGTATGCCAGCCGGGCCAACTGCCACTGTGAGCTGGGGCCAAGGCAGCACCAGGCTCTTCCCAAGGGGGTCCCCCGAGCTGCACTGCAAGCTGGGGCCTGTTTGTGCTGTGGGCCCCAGCTGTGCTGCATGCCCAACAAAAGACACCACTGCCGAGCACCACTGCTGTCCCACTGCTGCTTTATTGCTCTGAGATGCCAGTAGGGCGGCCTATGTCAGCCATGCGGTGCAGGGAACAGAGGCGGGACTGGAGCAGGGCAGCTGCCCGGGAGTGCTACCGCATGACCCAAGCTGCTACTCCCGGGCAGCTGCCCCACTCCAGACCCACCTCCATCCCCGGCACCATGTGGCTAACACAGGCTGTCCCCAGCTCAGGACCAGCAGCTAAGAGCAATAAAGCAGCTGTGGGACAGCTGCGGTGCTTGGCAGCAGTGTCTTTTCTCCAGCATGCAGCGCAGTTGGGGCCCACAGCACAAACATGCCCCAGCTTGCAGCGCAGCTCAGGTGAACCCCCCAAGAAGAGCCTGAGCCTGACCAGCATGCAGATCCGGGACCATGCCTCCCCCTTGCTCTCTCAGGCTGCATGATCCCCCCTTCCCATGCCCTGCTCATGCAGTGCCTGCCCCTGCTCCAGCCACACTCCTTCTCTCACTGCTGCTGCAGCCACCCACGCTGCCCAATTTTTGGAGGGGGCATGTGCCCCCCTGATCTGTGTGTGGCAGATACGGCTCCAGTTGTGGGCCCCACTGCAGCTGGCCCAGGAGCAGCTCATCACTACATGCCTCCCTCCACTAGGCTGAGCCTCATCCCCTGCCCACCTGGCAGTGGGATGCACATGGCATCAGGCCACTCCTGGGCCAGCTGCAGTGGGCTCTGGGCATGAAGCCCAGCTTGCAGCAGCAGCCACCTCTCCCCACACATAGATCGGGGGACTTGTGCCCTCCAGTGTCTCTACTGGGGTGCATGAAGTGGCAGGGGACCCCCCCCCCCCCCCCACATGCCTGGATGAGCTGCCTGGGCTCTGACCCTCACCTGGCCCACCCAGCTGGGACCCCACTCACCCAGTGGCAGGGGGCACGGGACACCTGGCCCACCCAGCCAGACCTGGCAGCAGGGTTCGTGGGTCAGCCCAGCCATGTGCATCCTGCCACTCTCGATCGCGGTACCTCTAACAGTCCATTTCAGCGTGGTGGGGCTAGCCCCCCTGACTAAGATCGACTGTCAGGGGCTCCCTGATTGACTGGTAGATCGCGATCCACTGGTTGGTGACCACTGATGTAAACCTTTCTGCATTTTGAAAACAATATTATAACAGGTGCTCAATATGGAATAATGGAAGCTAGAAAAACTCTGAGAAAACAAAATGTAATTCTAGAGTCATAGACTTTCCATATTCCTTAAAACTTCATATCTAATGTCTGTTTGCAAGTCTACCCCTAGGTACTATCCATTGTTGTGGTAGACCTTAGGGAGGAAGGTATTTTTTAAAGGCCATAATAAAGACCACATGAGAACTTCTCATTAACATCATTGAATTGTGTTCAGAAACACCGGAAAGCCAGTGCTACATATGAAGTAATGAAAAAATATACTAGGCAGTTATATGTTTAAATTAAACAAGCCCTCAAGTCCTGAACAAATGGATGTTTCCATGTGACCTTCAAGTGTAATTGAAAATAGAGCTCATTGCAAAAATCTTGTCTAAAGAATAGCCTTCATAACTACACAGGTGAAAAACAGTATTGTTCATATCATTATTGACTATCCCACTAAGAACATAAGCTGTTTTTTAGATAACTGCAACAAAAAAGCCCTTGAAATACTAACCTATTGTGCTAAAATACTAAACTTACATACGATACTACACTACTGGCTGGAAAGTTTCTGAAATGGTTTTCTACATCCCTCTCTCACTCTCAGCCTCCTGCCCTGAATATTTTATTACTTATAAAATGGACCTGCTCCAAAAGGGAAACACACTCCGACCCAGTGTACTCTACAGCTTTATGATTAGGCTCTGATGAGATTCAAATCCCTGTCCTGAATCAGGCAGAGTAGGAACTTGAGCTTGTCTCTCAAATCTCAGGTGACTACCTTAAACACTGAACTACTGGCAATTCTGGGGTGGGTGTCTTTTCCCTTCCCTCATCCTACCTGAGAAAGTTTCAGTAGGTCTTGAGCTGGCCTCACTGCAAACAGTAAAATATTGAAAGTTTCTACGTGGCTCTAATTATAAATCAATATAGATTTTACCACTGCAAGGTGCACTAAATTCATTTTGCACACTAACAAAATTACACAAATTCCATGATCAACTTATTATTGGAGGCCTAGCTAAGCCTGATCAGGTTGAAGATGAGACTCAGAAGTCCATTCATGACATGCTTCACTACAGCTGGGGATTTTTGTGAATTATGAATATGCCAAAATACACAGTTTTAGGGATAAACTAGGAGGGGGGAAAGGGTTTAAAATCAAACAAAGCAATTGATAGATTTAAGTGAAATCTAATTAATAGTTTTTGGCTGAACAATATGAGAGGAAAATTCATTAATGCTGAAATAAAATGTTTTATGCTAAAAAGGTCAAAACATTATCATTTATTATTTTAACACTTTATTTATTATTTTGTCTCACATTTAACTTAAAAATATGTTATCTAAAATGTAAAATTGTTAACAAAAAAGGATTTTCATTTTAGCTCAAACCAAAATTTTAAAAAAATTGGGGGGGACAGGGGGTTCATTTTATTGAAAAAAACAAAACATTTGTTTTGTGATTAACCTGAATTAGTAATATTTTGACTTTTTAGTTCAGCCACAAAGATTGAAAAATACATTATTGGCACAGATCTGTTCATGGCCTCCATCAATCTATCACCACCAAATCCAAATATAGCTTCTACTTTATATATAATCTTATGCTTCCATACTTGTAGGTGAACAATACACTTACTGCTTTTTTTTGCATTCAGTTGCTCGTTCCACACTGAAATCTGGCAGATTGATGAATCCTTCCGCTTTCTCTGCCTACAAGAGAACAAGTCACATGCATTAACCCATGATCAAGTGCAGGACACTGCTGCCTACCCAAGAGTATGCATGCAGGTGTAAACTCCTAACAGCTTTTAATACTGTGCAAATTATTTGCTTCATGTCTGTGCAGGACAATGAAAAACTTTCCTATAGGAACTACCTGTAATGCCAATTTTAGTGAAATGATACAAACTCTGCTCCTCTGCCTGTGCAACTAGGCAGGCAGTGAGTGGCTATGGATGAGAAGTAGACATAGATGTACACTCCCAATCATCAGAGCTGAAGATGATATACAGCTAAAAAGATTACTCCTCCCTGCAGCATCTCTGAAATGGCCTTTATTCAGGATTTGTGACAAAAAAAAACTACAATATAGTCCAGTGTCAGTGATGGAAACAAATTTAAGAGCAATATTTAGACCCATATCTGAAAAGGATTAAAACTGAAGCTGAGCTGGGGAAATGCACGTGCCTTTGTAATGATCTCTCACAGATACTGCCACATACAACAGTCATCTGAGCCTCATGTAGGCAGTGTGGGAAATGAAACTCAACCTTCAGCTCAAAAAAAGAGAAGCCACTTATCTAAGCTGAAAGAAAATGTCAATATATATCAGTAGGAGTAAGAGCTATATCCTCTTTTCAGGCCTGGCCTTTAGAGACAATGTCCGGGGAGTACACGCTTTTTCTGATTCGACATTCACTAAACAGATGTGGTGCAAAAACATATAGAACCCTTCTTAAAATAAAATATCTCATATTCTAGATCTATCTTTATTTACCTATCTAATGTTAGAGCAGCAAATAATTCTAGGAACAATATAAGAGTCCAAAAGCCTGATCTCTAGGTGAAATTAGGTAAGCAAACATTTAAGGCTTAATTTTCTAATTTGCTCATCCTTGGCCTATTACTGGTAACTGTAATGGGAACAGAATCAGACCAATTGCAAACATTTTTTAAAGTACCACCTTACCTGAATTGCATGCACAAATGAAAGCCCAGAAGCTTATTTTAATAAGCATGGCACTAAGAATAAAAAGGTCAAATCAGTATTCAAAACCTGACTCTTTCTGATGACTTCATGGCTAAGTACAGGCAGTCAAAAAGCCTGAGGCTGAATTAATTCAATCTTTGCAGCTTAGTCTAAACTGCACAGATTAAACTCATAAGTAAGTGAACAGACGTTCACTTCTGATTCCAGAAATGCAGCTATATGCCTGTAGTGGCCCAGACCAGAAGTCAGGGGGTACTAGATCATGCCTCCCTGCTTGGCTGCAGCAGACCGCTTGGGCCAAGGCTAGCCTGTCCACCGTTCAAGGGAGGGGGAGGTTGAGAGAGGGGTGCAAAGCATCCTGGGATGCTAGGGGACTGTGAGTTGACTTGAATCTGGAAGGGATCTGGGGCAAAATTCAATAAACCAATTTAACCTAAATCAGCTAAGTCTGATACTACATCCATCCAGGTTTATTTTAAACCATTTTGGCCATTTTCAAAGTGGTTTATATGCAATGAACTTCTGTTGTGTTACAGATTTGAACCAGTTTCTGATCACTTATACCAGTTTATGTACAATTTCTGTCCCCAGCTCAAAAGTATCCCCCACCATCTCATTGGGTGGCAATATTAATCAAACCAGCAATGATACAGACAGCTCAGAGCATAGGGGGAGAAGCGCATGCCTGAAAATGCTTCCTCTGCCTCCCACTAGCCAGCGGGAGGAGCAGGGGGGCAATGTTGGCTCTATTCCGCTCCCATTAATTTCAATTTCCATATTTCTGGGACTTCTGGTCCTCTCTGGCTGCCCCCAAAGACCTCCTGTCTCTCTATTCATTGTGTTGAAGAAGTGCCTTTTCCAGTACTGCAGACCTAATCAATCACTTTTTGGGGTGATCAGGAAGTAATTTTGTCATATTTGGCCAAGTGGCAGAGGCCGGAAGGGGGTTTCTGCCTTTCTTGAGGCATTAGAGAGAGGTTCAAAAGAGTAGGACTTGGAAATGTAATAGTATAAATGCATAGGACACTTACTTGATTGCAGCTCCCAGGCATTACAATTGTAAGAGTAAAATATTATTAATAAAATTTTGTTGCACCTTGCTTATTGTTGTGGACTGGGGTGTTACAGGCTAACGGAGTCAGTTCCCACAGATAAAAGACACTAGGCAAATTAGTGCACAAAAGACGCTTATGGACCTTGGGCCTGTTAGCTTATAAAGTGTTCATGGAACAGCACCCTCTTCTAATGCCTTCTGTGCAGCAGAGAGTATTAAGCAGTGAGCAGTGGACTAGGCTGTAGAGAGCCCATATAAATGTCTGTGTAGTAGGATACCTGGAACCTTACACTGGATCCATTTTGATGTTGGTATATTAGCAAAAGTGTCATGTGGGGTAAATCTATATCACTCAATTACAGCTCCAGGAAGGGCTGGGCTGAGACACACCATGCTCACTCTATGCACGTACTACATCCTCAACTGAAAGTAGCACTGACATTTTAGTGGAGTATTTTATGCGCTCACCCAGTAAGCTCTGCTTATTGAACAGCTTATTGGTACACATGCAGTGCCACAGTAAGTCAATTATCTAACTTGGGTTCTGGAAATACCTTGTAAAGCGTAATTGAGACAAATCTCAGCAAGGCACTGCCTGGCACTACAACTGAGCAGTATAGGCATATCCATAGTATCGTTCCCCAGTTCTGAGCAGCTGGAATACCATATTATATCTGTCTTTATTCCTCTGGCATGGCCTTATTAATTATAGTGAATATAAACACCTCTCTTCTATGAAAGACAGTAAAGCAGACAAATAAATGTATCTATACATTCAGGGAAAACAAACTTGTATGTTCATGGTATCCTGGTAATATCCTGAATTGTTTTATTTCCAGTTTTTCACCCCCTCAGTCCTAATCAAATTATAATTCTGAAAACATACACTATGTTAAAACAGCTAAACTATAGAAAGATATTTCAAAGACAGGAGAAAAATCAGATACAGGAGAAGGTGAAGAAAGTTGGCAGCATCTTAAGTCACAGTGAACACGGACAAAACATGACTATAAATGGTGGAGACTCAAAAACAGCCTTACATTTTTATACTTTCCAAGATTTAAACTTGAGTCGTTGACGATGCTGAGAAAAGGATTAGTAGAGGGTAGAGGCTTAGCATCTCTGAAAATCGGTTACATTCTAATTATCACTACTGAAGTTTGATAACACATGTTCAGTGGGCATATGTGTAGTCTGCATAAGACATCTCTAAATAAATATGCATTTCAGTCAGACCAAATTGAGAGCTCTGCTAACAAAACAAACAAAAAAAACCTCTCTTTTATTTTATTATGATTTTAAGGGAATTTTTTTTCAATCATTCAGAGTGACTGAGGAAAGTTTCATGTTAAGGACTGTTTTGCTGTTGTTGCGGGTTTTTTTGTTGTTTTTTTTTTAAATGAGGAATGTGGGTTTGCTACTGCTGTTTTTTTCCTCTGTATTATATTTTTAAATTGTTTATTCAGAGTGCCCATGGCCCAGGTTTAGCTTTTCTGTCCATTTTTTTAATGTAACTAATTAATTAAGAGAAAAATATCAAACATATAAAAATGAAAACCAACAAGAAGTTCTAGTAAAAATCGAATATATCAACTGGATAAATCTCACCCTGAACTAGTGCTTTCAACCCAGAAACTAGAGTGAAAAAAGAAATATAGGAAAGTCAGTGAAAGAAAAAGGGTGTCCAGTCACTTGCTGGCTCTTGAAAAATTAGAAAGAAAGAACACAGATTTATTGTATGAAAATCTTTGTCACCTACAGTGCTAAATACAATAAACACCCTGAATTTACCTTTGTATTCCTCGTACCAGCCTCTAACAACAAATGACAAAAACTCTATACAAAAGCTGCATGTGGTATCAAAGCAGCACAGAACAAACTGTTGTTCTTGGGTATTACCACTGGATTATCAAGGTGAACCTAGAGAAGTTGGTTTCTTTATTCCATCCGCCCAAAATTGACATACACAACATTTTAAAAAAACAGAGATGAAGAGGGTTTTAAAAAAGAACAGCTCAAATCCCCACCTCACTTCCCAACCACACCCACACCCCAATAAACCAAACCTTTAAAAGTAAAAAGGGCAAAACTCTACAACCCCACAAAGTGTTGGGTAGCACCTAGTATTGATCTGTATTTACACTGTTTATCCAAAATAAATTAATCAATAAATGTATAAAACCCTAGTATATACATTCTTATAGATTTGAGGGCTCAGTGAGAGCTTTCCTCTTGGTAAATTTGTTGTGAATAATATCTGCCCATGGCCCCTAAAATGTTTAATCCAGACAGTCAGCCGAAGGTAATAACTTTTCTATCACTAGTCACATAACCCAGTTACAACTCCAAGGTGAAAGGTTTCTCCTTTCAAAGATTATTGCACAGCATCCACTGGGGCTAGGAGTACAGTTTAAATACAATTAGCCAGAACAAGTGTTAAGGATAAATACTGAGAGTATATCACCACCTGCACTCTCTTTTATTTTATTCATCAAAAGATACCCCATATGTCTGTAAGTGAGGGCACCTGAGTTAGGGGCAGAAATGACACATAAAATGGTATGAGTGATCAGAAATCAATTCAAATCTGTAATACAACAGAAGTTCAGTGCACATAAGCCACTTTGAAATGGCCAACACCGGTTCAAGATAAACCTGGATGTATGTAGTATCAGACAACTGATTTAGGTTAAATCAGTTTATTGAACTGATTGCCTCCAGATTCAAGTTAATGCACAGTCCCCCAGCATCCTAGGATGCTTTGTACCTCCCCCAAAAGTCCCCCCTCCTCCCCTCCCCCCCAAACAGGATGGGCAGACTAGCCTCAGCCCAAACTGTCTGCTCTAGCCAAGCAGGGAGGCATGCTCTAGTGCTCCCCTGGCCTCTGGCCTGGGTCACTGCATTTCCAGAATCAAAAGCAAATGTCTGTTCACTTGCTTATGAGTTCAATCTACACAGTTTAAACTAACTGGCAAAGACTGAATCAATTCAGCCTTGGGCTTTTGACTGTCTGTACTTATCCCCAATCTCCAAAAGTTAGTCCAACAGTTCTCCCAACTATACAGTTGGTCCAATAAAAGATCTCACAAAAGGCTATGCCTCTTGACATTTCATGTCTACACTCCACTCCAATAATACTCCAACACTCCATGGTACCCCATGACACAATCATTGACATACCTTTCAAAGCTATACAAGAGAACCTGATTTTTGTCTCTACCCTGGAAACAAGGTTCGTTATCCTTGAGACAAGCCTTTTATTAGTTGATTAGTTCCTCTACTTTCCAGTGTGCCATATGTGACAGACATGGGATGAGAGGGGAGTCTAGCATCAACATTAGTTCTGCTGACCTTTTCTTTCCCCTATTCACAAGCAGAAGTAATAATATGCTCACCAGGTTTCAGTATGAGTCCTCCAGACTACACCAAAAACTGCTAGGGGGAGGCAGAACCAGATCGTGTCCCTTTTACAACTTCATTTTTGAGGCATCAGATAAATAGAACATCAATGAAAAGAAGAAACCAAGGAATAGATGTGTGACTCACAACTGAGTCTGAAGCTCAGTCTGGATAAACTCCAAAACGCCTAGATGCTATCAGAATAATTTATTAAGGTTTCTCGACCTTATTCACAAACCAGATGTCTTTCCCACTTTCCCACCCAACTACGTCCTTGTCAGTTCCCCAACCCAGTCTGAGGGTATACCCAAACAGTAGTCAAGCTAGCTAAAGTACCAACAGCCATGAAGATGAGATAGCACAGGTTGTAAATCTTACTAAGACCATGGCTTTTTCTTTATTATTCATTCCATCCAGGAAGAGCACACACCAATTGCAGATGCTTCTTCAGCCTGATGAAGTGTATTTATACCCAAAAGTTTGCTAAAAAGAATTTTTCCAACTGTTTGAGTTGGTCTAATAAAAGATATCACATCTACCCAAAGAACCTTGTCTGCCTATGTTAGACCAACACGGCTACAATCTATACTCCTGTACTAAGACCAGGGATACATATCCAGGTCACTCGTTCACACCAATGTGTAGGCTGCCACATCTTAACTGCAATTGAGGTCACACTTCTGACAATACACTTTCTGTTGAAATTGCTCCACTGTTGTCCTCAAATCTCACTACAAGTATCCCTGACTGCATTTCTTCCTCTCTTCCTTCTTCTGTATAAGACCCAAGACATGTAAAATATAAGGACAACAGCCAAACCAACAGGAATTTCAGGAGA
>NW_005842538.1:473410-499597 GCF_000455745.1 Alligator sinensis
AGACTCCGACCCAGTGTACTCTACAGCTTTATGATTAGGCTCTGATGAGATTCAAATCCCTGTCCTGAATCAGGCAGAGTAGGAACTTGAGCTTGTCTCTCAAATCTCAGGTGACTACCTTAAACACTGAACTACTGGCAATTCTGGGGTGGGTGTCTTTTCCCTTCCCTCATCCTACCTGAGAAAGTTTCAGTAGGTCTTGAGCTGGCCTCACTGCAAACAGTAAAATATTGAAAGTTTCTACGTGGCTCTAATTATAAATCAATATAGATTTTACCACTGCAAGGTGCACTAAATTCATTTTGCACACTAACAAAATTACACAAATTCCATGATCAACTTATTATTGGAGGCCTAGCTAAGCCTGATCAGGTTGAAGATGAGACTCAGAAGTCCATTCATGACATGCTTCACTACAGCTGGGGATTTTTGTGAATTATGAATATGCCAAAATACACAGTTTTAGGGATAAACTAGGAGGGGGGAAAGGGTTTAAAATCAAACAAAGCAATTGATAGATTTAAGTGAAATCTAATTAATAGTTTTTGGCTGAACAATATGAGAGGAAAATTCATTAATGCTGAAATAAAATGTTTTATGCTAAAAAGGTCAAAACATTATCATTTATTATTTTAACACTTTATTTATTATTTTGTCTCACATTTAACTTAAAAATATGTTATCTAAAATGTAAAATTGTTAACAAAAAAGGATTTTCATTTTAGCTCAAACCAAAATTTTAAAAAAATTGGGGGGGACAGGGGGTTCATTTTATTGAAAAAAACAAAACATTTGTTTTGTGATTAACCTGAATTAGTAATATTTTGACTTTTTAGTTCAGCCACAAAGATTGAAAAATACATTATTGGCACAGATCTGTTCATGGCCTCCATCAATCTATCACCACCAAATCCAAATATAGCTTCTACTTTATATATAATCTTATGCTTCCATACTTGTAGGTGAACAATACACTTACTGCTTTTTTTTGCATTCAGTTGCTCGTTCCACACTGAAATCTGGCAGATTGATGAATCCTTCCGCTTTCTCTGCCTACAAGAGAACAAGTCACATGCATTAACCCATGATCAAGTGCAGGACACTGCTGCCTACCCAAGAGTATGCATGCAGGTGTAAACTCCTAACAGCTTTTAATACTGTGCAAATTATTTGCTTCATGTCTGTGCAGGACAATGAAAAACTTTCCTATAGGAACTACCTGTAATGCCAATTTTAGTGAAATGATACAAACTCTGCTCCTCTGCCTGTGCAACTAGGCAGGCAGTGAGTGGCTATGGATGAGAAGTAGACATAGATGTACACTCCCAATCATCAGAGCTGAAGATGATATACAGCTAAAAAGATTACTCCTCCCTGCAGCATCTCTGAAATGGCCTTTATTCAGGATTTGTGACAAAAAAAAACTACAATATAGTCCAGTGTCAGTGATGGAAACAAATTTAAGAGCAATATTTAGACCCATATCTGAAAAGGATTAAAACTGAAGCTGAGCTGGGGAAATGCACGTGCCTTTGTAATGATCTCTCACAGATACTGCCACATACAACAGTCATCTGAGCCTCATGTAGGCAGTGTGGGAAATGAAACTCAACCTTCAGCTCAAAAAAAGAGAAGCCACTTATCTAAGCTGAAAGAAAATGTCAATATATATCAGTAGGAGTAAGAGCTATATCCTCTTTTCAGGCCTGGCCTTTAGAGACAATGTCCGGGGAGTACACGCTTTTTCTGATTCGACATTCACTAAACAGATGTGGTGCAAAAACATATAGAACCCTTCTTAAAATAAAATATCTCATATTCTAGATCTATCTTTATTTACCTATCTAATGTTAGAGCAGCAAATAATTCTAGGAACAATATAAGAGTCCAAAAGCCTGATCTCTAGGTGAAATTAGGTAAGCAAACATTTAAGGCTTAATTTTCTAATTTGCTCATCCTTGGCCTATTACTGGTAACTGTAATGGGAACAGAATCAGACCAATTGCAAACATTTTTTAAAGTACCACCTTACCTGAATTGCATGCACAAATGAAAGCCCAGAAGCTTATTTTAATAAGCATGGCACTAAGAATAAAAAGGTCAAATCAGTATTCAAAACCTGACTCTTTCTGATGACTTCATGGCTAAGTACAGGCAGTCAAAAAGCCTGAGGCTGAATTAATTCAATCTTTGCAGCTTAGTCTAAACTGCACAGATTAAACTCATAAGTAAGTGAACAGACGTTCACTTCTGATTCCAGAAATGCAGCTATATGCCTGTAGTGGCCCAGACCAGAAGTCAGGGGGTACTAGATCATGCCTCCCTGCTTGGCTGCAGCAGACCGCTTGGGCCAAGGCTAGCCTGTCCACCGTTCAAGGGAGGGGGAGGTTGAGAGAGGGGTGCAAAGCATCCTGGGATGCTAGGGGACTGTGAGTTGACTTGAATCTGGAAGGGATCTGGGGCAAAATTCAATAAACCAATTTAACCTAAATCAGCTAAGTCTGATACTACATCCATCCAGGTTTATTTTAAACCATTTTGGCCATTTTCAAAGTGGTTTATATGCAATGAACTTCTGTTGTGTTACAGATTTGAACCAGTTTCTGATCACTTATACCAGTTTATGTACAATTTCTGTCCCCAGCTCAAAAGTATCCCCCACCATCTCATTGGGTGGCAATATTAATCAAACCAGCAATGATACAGACAGCTCAGAGCATAGGGGGAGAAGCGCATGCCTGAAAATGCTTCCTCTGCCTCCCACTAGCCAGCGGGAGGAGCAGGGGGGCAATGTTGGCTCTATTCCGCTCCCATTAATTTCAATTTCCATATTTCTGGGACTTCTGGTCCTCTCTGGCTGCCCCCAAAGACCTCCTGTCTCTCTATTCATTGTGTTGAAGAAGTGCCTTTTCCAGTACTGCAGACCTAATCAATCACTTTTTGGGGTGATCAGGAAGTAATTTTGTCATATTTGGCCAAGTGGCAGAGGCCGGAAGGGGGTTTCTGCCTTTCTTGAGGCATTAGAGAGAGGTTCAAAAGAGTAGGACTTGGAAATGTAATAGTATAAATGCATAGGACACTTACTTGATTGCAGCTCCCAGGCATTACAATTGTAAGAGTAAAATATTATTAATAAAATTTTGTTGCACCTTGCTTATTGTTGTGGACTGGGGTGTTACAGGCTAACGGAGTCAGTTCCCACAGATAAAAGACACTAGGCAAATTAGTGCACAAAAGACGCTTATGGACCTTGGGCCTGTTAGCTTATAAAGTGTTCATGGAACAGCACCCTCTTCTAATGCCTTCTGTGCAGCAGAGAGTATTAAGCAGTGAGCAGTGGACTAGGCTGTAGAGAGCCCATATAAATGTCTGTGTAGTAGGATACCTGGAACCTTACACTGGATCCATTTTGATGTTGGTATATTAGCAAAAGTGTCATGTGGGGTAAATCTATATCACTCAATTACAGCTCCAGGAAGGGCTGGGCTGAGACACACCATGCTCACTCTATGCACGTACTACATCCTCAACTGAAAGTAGCACTGACATTTTAGTGGAGTATTTTATGCGCTCACCCAGTAAGCTCTGCTTATTGAACAGCTTATTGGTACACATGCAGTGCCACAGTAAGTCAATTATCTAACTTGGGTTCTGGAAATACCTTGTAAAGCGTAATTGAGACAAATCTCAGCAAGGCACTGCCTGGCACTACAACTGAGCAGTATAGGCATATCCATAGTATCGTTCCCCAGTTCTGAGCAGCTGGAATACCATATTATATCTGTCTTTATTCCTCTGGCATGGCCTTATTAATTATAGTGAATATAAACACCTCTCTTCTATGAAAGACAGTAAAGCAGACAAATAAATGTATCTATACATTCAGGGAAAACAAACTTGTATGTTCATGGTATCCTGGTAATATCCTGAATTGTTTTATTTCCAGTTTTTCACCCCCTCAGTCCTAATCAAATTATAATTCTGAAAACATACACTATGTTAAAACAGCTAAACTATAGAAAGATATTTCAAAGACAGGAGAAAAATCAGATACAGGAGAAGGTGAAGAAAGTTGGCAGCATCTTAAGTCACAGTGAACACGGACAAAACATGACTATAAATGGTGGAGACTCAAAAACAGCCTTACATTTTTATACTTTCCAAGATTTAAACTTGAGTCGTTGACGATGCTGAGAAAAGGATTAGTAGAGGGTAGAGGCTTAGCATCTCTGAAAATCGGTTACATTCTAATTATCACTACTGAAGTTTGATAACACATGTTCAGTGGGCATATGTGTAGTCTGCATAAGACATCTCTAAATAAATATGCATTTCAGTCAGACCAAATTGAGAGCTCTGCTAACAAAACAAACAAAAAAAACCTCTCTTTTATTTTATTATGATTTTAAGGGAATTTTTTTTCAATCATTCAGAGTGACTGAGGAAAGTTTCATGTTAAGGACTGTTTTGCTGTTGTTGCGGGTTTTTTTGTTGTTTTTTTTTTAAATGAGGAATGTGGGTTTGCTACTGCTGTTTTTTTCCTCTGTATTATATTTTTAAATTGTTTATTCAGAGTGCCCATGGCCCAGGTTTAGCTTTTCTGTCCATTTTTTTAATGTAACTAATTAATTAAGAGAAAAATATCAAACATATAAAAATGAAAACCAACAAGAAGTTCTAGTAAAAATCGAATATATCAACTGGATAAATCTCACCCTGAACTAGTGCTTTCAACCCAGAAACTAGAGTGAAAAAAGAAATATAGGAAAGTCAGTGAAAGAAAAAGGGTGTCCAGTCACTTGCTGGCTCTTGAAAAATTAGAAAGAAAGAACACAGATTTATTGTATGAAAATCTTTGTCACCTACAGTGCTAAATACAATAAACACCCTGAATTTACCTTTGTATTCCTCGTACCAGCCTCTAACAACAAATGACAAAAACTCTATACAAAAGCTGCATGTGGTATCAAAGCAGCACAGAACAAACTGTTGTTCTTGGGTATTACCACTGGATTATCAAGGTGAACCTAGAGAAGTTGGTTTCTTTATTCCATCCGCCCAAAATTGACATACACAACATTTTAAAAAAACAGAGATGAAGAGGGTTTTAAAAAAGAACAGCTCAAATCCCCACCTCACTTCCCAACCACACCCACACCCCAATAAACCAAACCTTTAAAAGTAAAAAGGGCAAAACTCTACAACCCCACAAAGTGTTGGGTAGCACCTAGTATTGATCTGTATTTACACTGTTTATCCAAAATAAATTAATCAATAAATGTATAAAACCCTAGTATATACATTCTTATAGATTTGAGGGCTCAGTGAGAGCTTTCCTCTTGGTAAATTTGTTGTGAATAATATCTGCCCATGGCCCCTAAAATGTTTAATCCAGACAGTCAGCCGAAGGTAATAACTTTTCTATCACTAGTCACATAACCCAGTTACAACTCCAAGGTGAAAGGTTTCTCCTTTCAAAGATTATTGCACAGCATCCACTGGGGCTAGGAGTACAGTTTAAATACAATTAGCCAGAACAAGTGTTAAGGATAAATACTGAGAGTATATCACCACCTGCACTCTCTTTTATTTTATTCATCAAAAGATACCCCATATGTCTGTAAGTGAGGGCACCTGAGTTAGGGGCAGAAATGACACATAAAATGGTATGAGTGATCAGAAATCAATTCAAATCTGTAATACAACAGAAGTTCAGTGCACATAAGAACACCGGTTCAAGATAAACCTGGATGTTTGTAGTATCAGACAACTGATTTAGGTTAAATCAGTTTATTGAACTGATTGCCTCCAGATTCAAGTTAATGCACAGTCCCCCAGCATCCTAGGATGCTTTGTACCTCCCCCAAAAGTCCCCCCTCCTCCCCTCCCCCCCAAACAGGATGGGCAGACTAGCCTCAGCCCAAACTGTCTGCTCTAGCCAAGCAGGGAGGCATGCTCTAGTGCTCCCCTGGCCTCTGGCCTGGGTCACTGCATTTCCAGAATCAAAAGCAAATGTCTGTTCACTTGCTTATGAGTTCAATCTACACAGTTTAAACTAACTGGCAAAGACTGAATCAATTCAGCCTTGGGCTTTTGACTGTCTGTACTTATCCCCAATCTCCAAAAGTTAGTCCAACAGTTCTCCCAACTATACAGTTGGTCCAATAAAAGATCTCACAAAAGGCTATGCCTCTTGACATTTCATGTCTACACTCCACTCCAATAATACTCCAACACTCCATGGTACCCCATGACACAATCATTGACATACCTTTCAAAGCTATACAAGAGAACCTGATTTTTGTCTCTACCCTGGAAACAAGGTTCGTTATCCTTGAGACAAGCCTTTTATTAGTTGATTAGTTCCTCTACTTTCCAGTGTGCCATATGTGACAGACATGGGATGAGAGGGGAGTCTAGCATCAACATTAGTTCTGCTGACCTTTTCTTTCCCCTATTCACAAGCAGAAGTAATAATATGCTCACCAGGTTTCAGTATGAGTCCTCCAGACTACACCAAAAACTGCTAGGGGGAGGCAGAACCAGATCGTGTCCCTTTTACAACTTCATTTTTGAGGCATCAGATAAATAGAACATCAATGAAAAGAAGAAACCAAGGAATAGATGTGTGACTCACAACTGAGTCTGAAGCTCAGTCTGGATAAACTCCAAAACGCCTAGATGCTATCAGAATAATTTATTAAGGTTTCTCGACCTTATTCACAAACCAGATGTCTTTCCCACTTTCCCACCCAACTACGTCCTTGTCAGTTCCCCAACCCAGTCTGAGGGTATACCCAAACAGTAGTCAAGCTAGCTAAAGTACCAACAGCCATGAAGATGAGATAGCACAGGTTGTAAATCTTACTAAGACCATGGCTTTTTCTTTATTATTCATTCCATCCAGGAAGAGCACACACCAATTGCAGATGCTTCTTCAGCCTGATGAAGTGTATTTATACCCAAAAGTTTGCTAAAAAGAATTTTTCCAACTGTTTGAGTTGGTCTAATAAAAGATATCACATCTACCCAAAGAACCTTGTCTGCCTATGTTAGACCAACACGGCTACAATCTATACTCCTGTACTAAGACCAGGGATACATATCCAGGTCACTCGTTCACACCAATGTGTAGGCTGCCACATCTTAACTGCAATTGAGGTCACACTTCTGACAATACACTTTCTGTTGAAATTGCTCCACTGTTGTCCTCAAATCTCACTACAAGTATCCCTGACTGCATTTCTTCCTCTCTTCCTTCTTCTGTATAAGACCCAAGACATGTAAAATATAAGGACAACAGCCAAACCAACAGGAATTTCAGGAGCCTCTGAAGTCCCAAGACAGATCAAAACTGAAAGCTAAAGGTCCACCGCAGGTTGTAAAGAATATGCACCCGGACCTTGGAAAATGTGGATTCAGTTACAAATTCCACCCACTGCTTACTATTGCTCAGCTCTTCTAAAAATGGCAATGTCCAGTATCCTGCTGTTGCTATGCTACAGTTACCAATGTCTGGTCAATGCTCGTTTCTACACAGATTTACAAAACAAACACTCTTGCTGTAAAGAACCTGGTCATGAAGAACGGGAGATAATCCATGTAACTAGACTAAATTCAGTCATTTGAGCTCTACTCCAGACTCCCCTCACCACTCATAATTGATATGTCAATGCCTAAGAGGACCTGCCATAAGATAACTTGAGCTGAGTGTTTAGAAGCTTCAGTGGGGAGCCCTTCTGCTGCATACTCATTGCCTGGCAAAGAATCACCGCCCTACTTTGTTGAAATTGTACAATATTTTACTTACTGACAGTGGAAGAAGCAATATACTCTCTCCCCTTTAGAATGAACATATTGGATCTAATTTTAACCTCAGTTGCATAAGTGGAAGGCAGAAATTCTTCTCTGCAGATAAAAGAATTTCACCAGCTTAAAAACTGGTCTAATGCAGAAGTGCAACCATAACACCTTTTAGTAAAATCAGGAAAAATTGGAACAATGCTATGAGGTGGCCCAGAGCATGACCCTTTTATTCTGCTTCACACGTGTACAATGAGAAGCAGGAGTGATTAACTGACGGAGAAGGGGGCAATATGCGCTTCTCAAAATAAACCAGTGAATGAAAAGAGTCATTCATTTATAAAATGTGATAGGCCACATGCATCTCAAGTTTAACTGAGTGACCTGCACCGGGGCTGGTTTTGACCTAATGAGTGTGACATCTCCTATCTCTTCATAGTTACTATGATGCTGCCACATACTACATTTATTCGGTGGCTGTATTTTAAGTTGTCCAACATCACAACAATTCCATTCAGTCTGTTCCATAAAATAATTTATAAAAGTGAATAAAAGCTAGGGACAAATAGATTATTTTACAGAAGTAAAAATAACTGATTAGTGGTCCTCAAGACTCCTGGTATGAAGCCATGGGTTATTTTAACAAACTGAGGGATGCTAGAGTGGGAGGGGATACTTAAATTTCAAATTGGCAGTATGTATTTTGACTGGTTAATATTAATTGGAATTCTGTTGCTGGCCCTTCCAGGATTTTATTTAACCGGGAGTCACTTCAGTGTGGATTGAAAGGAGAAACAAGGTTTTTTTCCCTTGTGGCTGCTGCCCCATGGTGCAACATGACCCATTCTTAAGAGAGGGGCCTGATCAGACAAAGTCAAAGAGGGAAACTGAGAACAGACTTGATTCCTATTGCCACCCCCACTTTGTATGCATGCTTTTCTTTCCTGCCTTATTCTCCCCCCCCCCCCCCCCGTGTAACCTGTTTAAAATCTGGCTTACCGTGCATTGTCAAAACATATTTTACAATACTGCTATGACCTTGTGCCCAGAGTAGCAGCTAAAAGCATAACTGTAAACAGCAGTCCAGATTTTCTAAATCATGGTGATTGAAAAGAGTGTGTACTGGGCCTGCATTTCTCCAGCATCAAGGCAAGCAAGAGTCAGCAGAGATAAAAGCCACTTTTTCTATCTTTGTCACTCTTTACAAGAGGTAAAGACAGGTCAGATGCAGTTCATGCTGGAGGTGGGGGAAAACTGACAGTCCTCCTATGAAAATTAAGCTAATAGTTCAGCTGGTGAGAACAGAAGGAAAGGAGAGTACACCCCCCCCCCTCCATTTGAATTGACATTTAAGTAAGCCCTTATGGTAAGCATCTGGCAAATACCTTCCACTATTTAAACAGCTATGAAACCTGAAAAGAGCACCTCTTAAAGGAACAGATTATGCAACAAGTCTCTGTTTCCCAAGTGCTTCTAGAACTAAATAATGAAGCAGAAAGAGGACAGAGCCTGTCCGTTTTACAAGAAATCTCGTGGCTGATAATTAATCCCAATTATTTATATATCTCCATTTATATTTCAGTTTGGCCCCAACCCTTCTTTTTCCCTGATACCAGCAGTCCCTGCTTAAGCCACTTCAAAGAGGTAGAAGCTTATTGTACTCACCAGTTGGCTGCTGTACCAATATAACGATGACCCTTTTAGCACAAACCAGAACTTTTTCCATTTGTTGCCAATAAAAGCTCCTTTCTCCTTTTTCTTGTAGAGCCACCCCTGGCAATCCGGTAGTCCCAGTTCTTTACATGATATCCTCCGTCGACTCATTATACAAATCCCTGTGCACATAAAATAAATATTTCTGCTTATTTAAACGTGCATTGCTAAATAAATTAAAATGCTGATTAAAGGTATCAGTCTGCATTTGCCATATTATTAAGTCGTCCAAGTGTCTCTTTAAATGCACGTAAGTCATTCAGTTTTGTCTCATGCAGTAAATACATTCATTTAGAAAACATTATCACGCACAGCTATAAAAAATAACGATATTCTCAGAAAGCAATTACTGACTACACTTAGCATAACTGTACACAAAGATAACATTAATGAATGTAAAATAAAATGCACTAGGTAAACATACGTAGCACCCTTCACACAACTGCATTAGGAAACAATAGATCTATTTAAGTCACAGCTAGTGAGGAGTAGCATCCAACTAATGAAAAGCAGTGTCTGTGTATGTGCATGCCTCTCCCTCTCTCTCTCTCCAAAATCCCCAGCTCTGTCTCTATTGACATACCACAAGAGCTTAGCCCAAATGAAAAGCATGTCGTCATTTTTTCAGAATCAGTGCAAAAATAAGCAGAGTTACAAAGCGGTGGCATAAAACCCACCGACTAAACAGTGGCACAGAAACCTCAACCTCCCATGAACAAGACACACTGATATAAAAACAAATGAAGAACAAGAAAAGATCTCATTACCTTGACTTTTCTTTCTTGTCTTTTGACGCAAGGGAACCTGCAAGAAATGCAGGAAGGAAAGAAAGAGGAAATTTCAGATTACAACATTTGTAAAGAAAGGGGGGAGGACACTGAAGGTGGTGTTGCTGTGTGTGTGTGTGCATACGAAGGACAGAATCTAAAACTCACAACTAACGGGAAGGTACTAGCTGAAGCATAAAATATGTTAATTAAACTTGCTGAACATGTACTTGAGCAAGAAGAAATGTAACACTTTTGTATACTATCTACTAGGGCTTCCTGTTTGGCACCCACAAGCAGCTCTTCCTTTGGTATGTGTTTTTGCTTGAATTAAATACTGGTCTATGAAGTAAAGAAGTTACACCTGCAATGTTTAAGTCTTATTAACACTTTAATCGTCATAATTACCAATATGGGGGGGGGGGGGGGGGGGGGGGGGAGGGTCTTAGATATTTTATTGTTTTTTGAGCAGAGTGCTTTACAGGCACAACTGCAGAAAAGTGATAAAAAAGTTATTGTACTTCATCCCTTTTTATTTCTTGTACTCATGAAGGGGAAAATATATAGTCTATAAAAGGTTGATAAACTGTATTGCAAGGAGGAAGCTTCTGCGTCACAAAATAGCAAAAAAATAAAAATTATTTGGCAGATCTTCATAAATGGAATGGCTAAATTTGCTTAAACCTTATGTCTCCCCATGTGTAATTAGTCATACCAAAAACAGTATATTTTAATTTAATGCATTAATTTGTATAATGTACATATCCATATATTAATCTTGGATTAAAAGTTTTATATGGAAAATTAATTTTACTTACCATAAAATAGAGAAAATGAGAGTAAGATTAAAAAATGGGGATGAGAACACAGGCTAATACGAATCAGAAGTCCTGAGTCCTGGTCTGCTGTGTCTCCTTGCCTCAGTTTTTCTATCTATCCTTTTAAAAATACTCAGTTCTTTAGATTAAAAAGTTTTGTCTTGGCACACAGAAGCAATGGAAGCAATGAGAGATAGTAAGCACATGGAAGCCATGAGACATAATTAGCAGAGGTGATATCCACCTGATAAAGTGTAAAGCTATGTTATGAATGAACATATTGTATTCTGTCTGAAGAAAAGTAGAAGGCAGGGTAGATTTTTACTTTATAGACTAACCAAATAGCTAGGTAGACAGAATGACAGAATGATAGATAGATAGATTCGATCAATCAAGCTTTCATGAGCTGAAGCTCATTGGGCTTTGCAACAGACCCAGATGTGGAACAAGAAATCATACGCAGACTGGATTATGTTAAATATGTTTTAAACAAGGATTATCGGTTCTGATCCCACTACCTGGATTAGTTTTTGTGACCCCTTTGCTCCTAATTTATTGCTTGGCCCTTGTTACAGATTGCGCTTTGAGCTGCTTAAATGTTAATCAGCGTTAGTGCTAGCTCAAGTTTGGAGGAGTCGCACCTTAAAGCTAAAAACCTTCTCTGACTGTCCCCCACTTGCACAGCTATGAGTTACCACTACAGGGCTAGTGAGCCAGGACAGGCTTCTATCTCTGCTCTAGGTAGGGTGCGAGAGATGCGGTGGAGTGGTGGGGGTGGGAACATGAAGCTGAGACGCAGAGTATTAATGGGATAGGTGTGAGTAATAAAATGGCAGGTGGAAATGAAATGAGGGTGGGGGAAGGGTGGTAAAATGAAGCAAGTCAACCACTGAAGGATAAAGTAAAAAGAAGTAAAACCAAAAAAAAATTTAAAAGAAAAAGAAATAAAGAGAAAATAAATTAAAGGAAATAAATTGGCATTTGGGATTGAAGTGTGGAGTTTGCTGGTTGTCTTCCTGAAGTGGCTAGGAGGTAGGAGCAGTAATAAAAGACACTTTTTGGGGAGCTACTACCCCTGCCCAGGGAATGAAGCCCCAGCTCATGGGAACCCAATCCAGCCCCCTACTTCATTCTCCCTGCCCCACCTGCTCTTGACCCCACTCCTGGACCTGTCCATGCTCTGTGACCTGGCTTGCTGGCATGTGCTCTACAGACTGTTTGCACAGGCTTGCACCCAATGGGGTAGGAACATCATGTCTCTGGGGGCAAGAGGAGGAGTTGACTTGGTGACCCTGGGCAGTTGAGTTCAGGGAGCTGAACCTTTGTCCACTTAGAACAACCCTTAGGAGGGTTGGGGATATGATACTGCATCCTGGGATGCTGGAGGACTGCAACTTGAGCAGCTTATCTGTGAAGAGTGGCCATACATTAACACAAGCTGGGTAACATGGATCAAAGATAAAGCTGTCCTGGAGTGACATAACTTTAAGCTGCCTAAAGTGTGCTTAAAACTAGTTTCAGGTGTTAATTCATAGACAATCCAGGTATTAAGAGTTCCAGAAGCTACCTAAAATTAATATGTAACAAGGTCCCTTGTTCATTTGTCTTTCCCAGTGCTGCCTCCCTTCTCCCACCCTCCTTTCTAATGTCTAATTTCTCTCTCATAATTCGTCTTTCTGTAGGTCCTTTCACAGCACCTGATGAAGTGAGCTTCAACTCCCAAAAGCTTGTGCTATATATAATCTACTTTGTTAGTCTATAAAGTGCAATCCTATCCTGCTTTCTGCGATGCAGAGGTGATGTCCACCTGATAAAGGGCAAAATTGTTATGAATGAATTTACTGTATTCTGGCTACCTTAATCTGCCAAAATATTAGACTTTTAAGTAACATAAGGCGTTAGGAAAAGAAAAGCTACTTTATGACATTTTTAAGGAGTTTTTCTCTTCCTGTACTGTGGTGGAATTCAGGGTAATTAAGATACCTGACTACATAGGCCAAAAAATAGTCTTAATATTTTTTTTTAAAACATTCTCTCTGTAACATAGGTAACACATGCAGACTGCCTGATTGTATATCATCAGAGCTTTTACTGGTGTCTGTTTGGGATGGCCAACATAATTTATTCATGGGCAGCTTTGCCAAGAATGAAGAAAACCAGCTGCCTACTATCCATAGTATATTCCACAGGAGGGTTGGGTTTGTTTTTTTAATTTTCTATGACCTGGCAGCCACTCATTCAGGACTCTCTCCATGAAAATAGAAATAGAAAAATATTAATCAAATAGATTAGTTATATGGGAGTCTCTTTTGTTCCACCATTTCCATATACACCATCCCTATTGTTCTTACTTCAGTGAAAACTGTGCCCGATTCATGCCATAGAAAAAAAGTAAAATCTGACAGAATCATTACACCCAATACTTTCTGTTCAGTTGCTTAAATGAGATGAAAAAAGAAGTAAATGAATTAATACGCTGCAGGTGGAAGGTAGGCAGTGGGGATCATGCTCCGGGTTTTGTCACCAAGATGCATTTCCATTACGACATTACTGCCTAGTCTAATGAAATTTTGCAATGGTAAGATTGCCACATGAGGCAGGATGTGGCTGTGTATAACTATTTGAGAAAGAAATAGGTCTCCAGCTAATGCATACCTTTCTTTGCTGTGATAAACCAAAATAGCATAGATTATGGACTGTTCTCATCATAAAATGAGATATAATCTCCACTATGAATCATTTACTATTGATCCCCCCAAAAATCAATGGAGCATATGTTGTAGATCCAGCAGTGAGATCTGGATATAGATTACAGTCCCCATCATTTAATACAACTTTCTGGTTCTAATTTTCTATGATTCCAAAAAGTTCTCATAAAACATCTTGTCTATTGCTCTTAGGTGAAAAACATGAAACCTGTTATTAATACATTCTATTTTCACAAGCCAGCTCTAAGGCAGAAATACAGTAGATCTTTATTTTTACTTTGTTTTTGTATGATTTGGAACACAGGAAAAAAAATGCCTGTGCTTAAGGGATGCTCCATTTATTGCTAACAAAAGATCAGGAGTTCATTCTAGGGCTACAGGGATGAAATTTGCTATGAAATCCACCCATACTCCCAAAATAGTGCTACAGAATTCCAGCTATCTTCGAAAAAGCTTACCAAAGCTTTAAAACACCCTTTTTTATTCTTATAGGCTGAGAAGTATTATGGGGACGAGGGGAAAACCCACACTGCACTCACTGAAGTATTCACTTTCATGTTTGATTTAATTTTAAAACTTCACTTTTTAATTTTCCACAGAGTTTGCAGTCTGCCTTATAAACATGTTACATACTCCTGGGACCTTCCAAATTTTGGTCTACCTGACTACAAAGCACACAGAACTTTGAAGGTGCAGACAGAAATGCAGCTCCTGGTCATAACTCATGGTGTTTTGCAGGAAGTGCCATGAGTTACAACAGTCCCCCGGACCCAACAGATGTTCACTGTTGGGTCCCAGGGGGTAGGGAATTGAGCTGCTGTGTAGAGTGGCTGTGAGCCTAAAGCCAATCTCCCCTAGTAATGCACCCCTCCCCACTCCCAGCCCTGGTGCTATTTTCAGAATGGGAGGGAGGAAAGGGAGCAGAGGGAGCTTGATCTGGGCATTATCCATCTGGTGATGGAGGGTGGGGCAACCCCCAGAGATTGTGGAGGGGGGCTCCAATCCACCTGCTGCACCCTCCGACACTTGCCAAAGACACCCCAGACCGAACTCTCTCTGCTTCCTCTCCTCCCTCCCATTCTGAAGACAGTGCTAGGAGCAGGGCTGCATTGTGTCAGTCCAGCCCTGCTCACAACTTGTACAGACACAAGTTACTGAAGGATTCAGACTGTCATGGGATCAGGCCCTTTTAAAGCACTCTGCAGTCATGCATTTATGTTTGGTCACAACTGTAGAGTGCTTTTAGGGGCAAAAATTGTCATGTCTGTCTGAACCTTGAGTAATACCATCACTCTCCAAAAATCAAAGGAAAGTTTTGCTTTGAAAAAATATCCAGGGCATACCCCTTTCAAACAGGAAATCTTTCATTCCAGGACACTCAGGAAAAAAGCACCAAGAATCATCACTAAAAGAGGGCATGGGGTGGCACAGGCACTAGGGCTCATGACTGACAGTCAGAGGTTGTAAGTCTGAGGCCATGGCAGATGCACTCATGGTGCAGCCATGTCAGATTCAAAAAAATCTGTGAGGAAGGAAGGAAGGATCAATAGAAGAGGCAGTTTCAAGTTACAGATCTGTAAGTTTAATTTCTAAAGAAGTAGCATATCTTTTATAAGGAGCCATCTTTTAGGACAATCAGAAAATGCTGCAAATTATTAGAAAATCCATAACCACTGTGCGGGCCAGGAGCAATCCGGGCCCTTTTTCGTGCCGTGTGGGCTGTGGCCAGCAGCCCGGGCACGCTGAGTCGGAGAAAACAGGCGACACGCTAGAATTAGTCACGGACACGTAATGATTGATTTAAGATTATTTACTTACACCGAAAATGGTTGCGGTGCAGGCAGGAAAACTTACTTGAGTTGCAGTTACAGATAGAAAAGAAGCGAGGCGGACTAGAGTTCCTTCCCGTGAACATTCTTCTAGCCCATCCGGTTGGAGACTCTAAACCGCGAGCCCGTCACGCCAAGCGAAGAAAGTACTCGAAGAAAAGAGCTCTGAATAGACTCACATGAAGTTTGCTAGGCTCCGTGGAACTTGTGCGCGCAGGGAGAGGGATACGTCGAGGATTGCGCTCGGTGATGGGGAGAGGCTAGAGGCTGATCAGACCCCTGTTGCCTTCTTGAAATGCGCTGGGTCCGATAGGCTCCGCAGCGGTTAGAGATCTTCACACAGCGTGAAGTCTCCTCCTCCTGGTGTTCATGGAGTCCTCCCTTGCAGGGGTTCTCCTCGGAGTTCTCCAACGTGGGCGGAAACTGCTCAAGCCTCTTATACGGCTAGCAAGCCAATCGCTAGCCGCCACGTGTGAATAATTTCACGCAAGCCAATAATGGGGCTCGAATTATAATACAAATGGCGGGAACTCTTTGCAAAGTGCATTTCTGTGCTGCAAAGAAGAAATGCACACTGCAAAGAAAGCTACAAATTGGCGGGAAAATAATTCAGTGGTGCCAAAGCATACACAAAACAAAATCACACCTTTGGGTTGTGACAACCACAACTAGTAAAATTAATGTTACTGACAAGGAGCATAGTGGTGACTTCAAAAGTGAATAGGTAAGGTCTATAACATACTCTTATATGGCAATTCACGTTGTTCCAGTATCAACTGTTGTGATTTGATCAGGAGTCTGCCAATATGTGGGTATTCCTAAAGGTCTGGCTCCTAGAATGCTACTATATGTGAGAATTTCTCTTTTTGTTGGGAGGCGGGAGAGGGAGGGGTCGGGGGGGGGAAGAGGTATGAGGAGATAGCACTAGTCCTCCTTGTTGCTTGACAGCACCGACTCAGAAGGTCCCAAAACTCCAAAGTCAACAAAACAAATCCAATATGTGCAGCTTGCTGTTGTTCTTGGGCTTGTTTTTCCATGTCATATTTTTTAAGCCACTTATGATTTTGGAGGATTGACTCATGTTTTTACCCTGACTTATCAATACTGATTTTTTTTTGGTTGTGGTTTGTGGTTTACTACTGAGTTTCAAATGCTCAGCATTGGCAATAGTAGACCTGTGCCCCAGTGGAAGACATCCACACCTAAATGTAGCTTACTGTCTAGCTTACTGTCCAAAGCAAACTGCAACTTCTCTCTGATGAGACTACAAAGTTCAGTCTAGCATTCACATTCTCTCTATTTGCCCTAAGCAATAGGCAAGAACTTACTAGGGAGGTGATATTTTGAAAGGAGTGTGTGTGTCAACTAATGAATCCCATTTTTGTTTTGTAAAATTTGCACTGTATTTTCTACCTCTCCTCCAAGCATAAGTTTTGGTATGGGCTGTGAGTATTCATTTTGTAACAAGAAATTAACATCTGAGGACAGACTACATCTAGAAAGCACTGAGACAGCAATCAAGGGCCACGCCATCAGAACTGAATGGCTCTACAACAATCAAACAAAGGGTTTACAACCAGTGGAAACAGGCTGTTTTGTTCAAGTAGCTAAGTAAGGCTGGACCCTAGAAATTGCACAGGAGAAATGCAGGAGCAAATAAAAAGTTGTCAGAGGGCATGTCTATGTGAAACGTTTACTGTGGAGTAGACTAATTAGCCCCACAGTAAACATCTTGCATGTATATATGCAGTGCTATTAGGCTGGAGTAAACTAATAAACTCCACAGTAGCTTAGTACTTGTAAATACAAGTACTATCCTGCTGTGGAGTTTGTTACTCTGCAGCACCATACATGTAGATGCTGGTGCAGCTGGCAGGGGCACAAGGGTGCTTCAGTGTGGGGGCTGCCTGCCACCTAGCCCTGCACTGGAGCACCCTTATGCCCTGTACCACATTGAGTCAGGTCAGAGGAGCCCTGGGTTGGCAAGCTGACCACCCCCCAGACTGTCTGCCAGCCCGGGCTACTCCAAACCAGACCACTCCTGGGCGCATGGTGTGCTCAGGAGCAATAAACTCTGGTGCAATAAACACCAGAGTTTATTGTTTTGAATGAATTGCATGTGTAGACATGCCCTGAGCCTGGATTTTAATAATGTTTTCTAAAAGCAAAGCAGGGCAGTTCACCACCAGAAGTGGACAGGTAGGCCAAGGTGATGAAATCAAACCTAGGAGACAGGTGGTGGTGAGGGCACTGAGTGTAAATGAGTCCATGAGTTTGTTGTTTTCTATAAATCTGTGAATCTCTTGCACTTCCTTAGAATAGCATGGGTGCATGGTTAAGAAACGCCTTTGCCAAGTCATTGTTACTTGCTTTGTTCCCTTGTTTGCCCTTGAAGTGTTCAACTAGTGCCCCAAGGTACAACTTCTAGGTGGGCTCTAGACCAATCACAAAGCAACTGGGGACTCAAAAAGTTTTGAGGCATTGATTCCAGGGATAGACAGCTGGATAACTACCCCAAGATGGTGTCAGAGTCTACTTGGAAAACCCAGTGCTAGAAAAAATAATCAATAATTTCCCAGATGCACAGGACACAGAAGAACTGGATTCAGAATAGGATTCATAGTTGGATCCCATCACAACAGACCTTTGTTTTTTTCAGAAAGCATGGCTAGATCAGCTTGCAACAATCTCATTAGTTGGCCCAAACAATAGGCATTTTTAAAACCAACATTTTCCTTAGTCTTTTGGATTCCACAAGTACATTAGAAGGAGTGACACTGCCCTATCCCATGATTGTCATTCCCAACATTTGAAATATACTTACAAGAGCTCTGCTGTCATCTGCCATATGCAATTCCAAAACTTAGCAGGAGAGCTGTAACAAACAAGAGAGTTAGGTTTACATTCTGGCTTACACTTTCGCAGCATCTAACTCTATAATGGGAGAAAAATAGTTTTTCAAAGAGTTTAAATTGTCCAAGTTTAGAAGAATACGGGTCTAGTAGTATATGAATTGCATGATATTAATGCAAAACAAAGCCTTTTGAAAAAAGAGGTAGAAATGATCCAAAGATTTTCCAGTCCATGGACGTTTTCCCCAAAAAATGAAAAAAAAAAAATCTTCAACATTTTCATGAGAAATTTCAAGATTTCTGCTCCAGAAAGAAGTGGTAGTGCCTCCTGGGCATTTTAGTCTGCTACTCTGACTCCCCTCTTCTGTATGGGTCAGAATTCCCTGCCAGACTCCATTTTCTATAATGCACTAGTCTCCCCTTATAGAAAGACGAAGCTGTAAAACATTGAGTTCCTTACAGGAGGTGTAGTCTAGCAGCAGACTGCAAGAGATCTCAGTCTGAGGCCATCAACATAGATAGCCTCAAGTAATCAACTCAGTATGGGTTTAGAAAGGTCATAGTCCTTTAGTACCTAAACCGTCTCTGGCAAGGAAAATCAAGGCAATTCAAGGAAAATCACAGGAAGTCCTTTTATCAGTATGGCATGTCTACATGTGCTTTTTACAAGCACCTAAACTTTGGGCACATTTGCCTAACGCACATTAAGGCAATTTATATAGCTACCAGATCACTGTGTTTGAGTATCAAAGAATCACTCCAGGAAATGGAGATTTTAGAGAAGACAGAAGTCTACTCAAGTGAATAGCACAAATGCATTAGAAATAATTTGTGGAAATGTAGTCTCACTTTAGGGAAATCTATAACTAGCACTTTCTTCTTTGTTACTGTCTGAAACTAAGTATTTCACATCTATATCATTATTGATATGCAGTATTTGTTTTATTTTGAAAATAAAAACTTAAAACAGATTTAAAAAAATTATACAGCTTGGCTACCAACAGTTCTAAATCAATAATAGAATGGAAAAAGATGCACATGCTCTAAATTCCAACAGTTTCTAAACAAAAATAAAATGATGATCTTTCTAGAAGTAGCTACTAGTGAAATAATATCAAAGTAAGGAGAGATACTACAGAAAATAATTTCAAGACTGTTTAGAAATCATATCCAGTAGTAAAAAAAAAGAGGAAACACCATTAGTTATGTAAGCAAATTAAAGTAGGAACATCAAACAGTGATCCAGAAAACAAGGGTAAAAGAGGAAATAACAGCAATCACTGTGACATCAGGCTTTCCCTGAAAATTGATTTTTTTTTTTTTTAGAAGTGGTAGTTTATAAGAACTACAGAGGGTGCATCAAGACATTTACTGCTCAGTAATTAGTTGCACAGTAAGCATTGTGCATCTAAACATGTGCTCCTATTATGCTGGAATAAAATAATTTACTCCACAGCAGGATAGTACTTGGAAATACAAGTACTATCCTGCCAAGAAGTAAAAAACTCTGCACCAGCACACATGCAGATGCTGCCCTGGCTGGCTGGGGCACAAGGGTGCTTCAGTACAGGGGCTGCCTGCCAGCTAGCCCCATGCTGAAACACTTTTGTGCCCTAACCAGCCCCTCCGCAGCATGTTCAGTCAGAGGGAGCAGCCCCAGACTGGCAGGCTGACCCCCCGGGGTCCCCTGCCAGCCGGGGCTGCTCTGACTCGGCTCAACGTGCTGCAGTCCTCTGTGCAATAAACTCCAGAATAGTAAACTTCAGAGTTTATTCATGCATATTAATTGTACTCTGTAGACACACCCAGCTTTAAAATTGTCAGTAAAACAGAGGCAGGAATTTAGTTTATTGTCAGTGAAAAAGTTTTTTGCCTAACTCAGACCATTTGTACTTGTGTCTGCAGCGGACTTCAACATAATCTTTGCAATGATTTTGGTCCAGGATAAAATGTTCTAAAACTGGCTAACTAACTTAGAGTCCCATTTGCAAAAGCAACTTGATGCTCCAGTACCACTACATTTTACCTTAAAATAGTAAAGAATGCACCATTCCCTGCAGTACAGATCAAGCAACAGAGCACAAACTAAATCCCATTTCATTTTACACACCCAAATGGCATGCACACAGCTCTGTAACTTCAGTGTTTGACATTTACATAAAAATTTAATATGAAACATGCTCATTAGGGCTGCAGTCTGACCAGGCACCTGCATGGTGAAATAGGATCACTCAGCTATACATGCAAGTCCCAAAATTTTAGTTGCAAAAAACCCATAGCTAGTGCAAAGGAGCATGAGGAAGGCCATAAGACAGGCCTTATACCCAGGCATTTCTGTTTATATTTTCCAGGTGCAGCAACAAATGTGGCAGAGGAATGTCTTAACTAGGTGAATCTGGAACACGAATCTTTGTATATTCAGGTTGTTCTGAGCCTGGAAATGTTGGGTGGGAGAGGGTTCAAAACTATGCAAGTGGTTCTCAACTGTGGACAGGTTGACTGTGAACCCATTTCTCCCTAAAAAATAAGATCTATACTATAGTCAGAGGTCTAACTGCAGAATGTGCAGATACACCCAAGCAAATTGTAATCTAGTATGTCTGAGTACTATACGAAGGCAAGGAGGGAAGGCATGCTCCCTGCAATTACAGGCAATATAATCTTTTCGGCTACTAAGTACACAGGATCCTAGGAACATTTGTACAGCCCATGCTGTCATGGCTTAAAGTTAACTCCGGTATCTCTACACGTATTGCATTTTTACCTCCCATCTAGAGTGCAGTCATACCTACAGAAGTCTCAGAGAAGGCATCATTACTAAGGTGAAAGGATTTTGGCTTTGGGAAGGTAAGTGTATCTTAAAAATTTGGTAGCACTATCAAGATCATTGTACCTGCCTCCGCTCTACCAGGTGTTCCCGCACCGCCTTTACCCGTGCCCAAGGCTTCGTGCGCCCTGGCTTCGTGAATGCACCCCGGAGGTTACCCCCACTGGTATCAGGGGGACCCCTGAACTCACCTGCCATGACTTTGATGGTACCTTCAGTGGGGGGTCCACCCTTGGGGTATCCACCGGTGTTGGCGCAGTCCTCGGCGGGTAACCTCAGGACTCCGCTCTCCCCTACACCCCAGCCACTTGCCACCTTAGGCTCTTCCTCTTATGGCCTCAACGTTGCTCCTGGCTTGCCACCCTCTCGCCTCAATACGCCGACTGTCAACAACGGTCTTCGGGCTGGGCATACTGCCTATAGGGACGCCAGCCTGGTCCCTCTGGCCTGGTACCTACGTTCCTCCGGGGGTCTGCGAGGTCGCCGTACCTCCCACCGGCTCTCCTCTGTATGGGGCACCCGGTTATGGCCTGGTACCTACGTTCCTCCGGGGGTCTGCGAGGTCGCCGTACCTCCCACCGGCTCTCCTCTGTATGGGGCACCCGGTTACCTCACCGATGCCCTCTTTCTCGATGAGCCGGTTTCCCCACCGGCTAAGTCGATAGTCACAGTGCTGGCCTCTCCACCAGCACTGCTGCCAGCTGCTCCGCTCCATCTCTCGGAGCCAGGTCTGGCTCTGCTTCCTTCCCTTCCACACTCCGCGGGTGGCGGCTGACTCCCCGCTCACTGAGGCTTCTCGCTTCAGCTTCCTCCGTCCAGCCGCCATGTTGCCTCGGCGGGGCCGCCTTTTGTTCCTCCCAGAAGGCGTCCCCCGCCCCCGCTGCTCTGCCGCAGCCGGATAAATGCCCGGCTGACAACCCGCGCCGGCGTTCTCGGTGCGTGGGCTTCCCTCCGCTCTTCTGGCCCTGCAGGAGGTAAGCGGGACCCTTTGCTGCCCCGGGGGCCTTCCAGTGTCCCAGCTCCCCTGGGACGATCATGTATGGGAAGGAAGTCAATCAGTCAGAATAAAGGGGTGTTTGAATTGGTGGTCTGAGTGTAGGAGCAGTGGGAGATGATAGCCTTACAGAATCAGACTGGTGGTAGGAAGGAAGACTAATGGCTGACAGACAGACATTTCTCCTACCTAGCCTTTTCCAAAGAAAGTGTTCTAGTTTCCATTATGAAACATGAAAGCCTCCTTTTTTTCTCCCCACTTACCAATTAACCTTCTTTATTCTCCACCAAAATGCTTTCCTGAAATACTTTATTTCACACATTCCTACCACAGCCTCCTACTTTTTCCTTTGGGAAATGTAATCCATTTACACTGGGTGGGGTTATTTATTCCTACAGAGATGTCACTTAAAACTATCTGGGAAGAGTGGCATATACATTATTAGTAGTAGCAGGAATAATAATGATCATGAAGGAGGACAAAGAGGAGGAGAATTCATTAGGCACCCAAATGTGTAGATAGTAAAAGAAACATGCATTCTAAACTCAGAATACTAGTGTGACCAGACAGAGGTTGAATCTAACAAATATTATGAGCAGAAAAGTAGTTTAGCAAAAATCTTTCTTTTAACTCAGCCACTCTACTCCCCATATGTTTGCTAGTGACAAATACGCATTCTTGTAAAGATGACAAAAATATTTCAAGTGAAAACCATCTGCTGAAAAATTATATTTAAAAAAAAAGGAAAGAAAAGTCCCCAAGCTATTTCATCTTTTTTTCCTCAAACACTTAAAAAAAAAAAAAAAAACAACGTCTCATCTAAACTTTGGATGAAAATTTTAGCAAGTATATTGATTTTTCACAAGATGGCTATATTGCTAGTTCTGATTCATCAATATCATTAAGGGATGTTTTTCTACAAGTGAATGTTTTAATTTTAGAAGAGCATCAATATTGAACAAGCATTAATATTTCTGCAAATTCTAGGGGGAGGGAAGAACAGGTAAAATTATTTCAATCAGCAAAAAAATTTAATGGAAATGAACTTTTTTTTTAGACTTTTAGGGGAAGAGTGGGGGGAGCATAGAAAATTCACCCAAAAAAGGACATTTAAATTATTTCAAACCTAGATGAACCTTCAGTCCAAATATTCTTGATCATTTCCATCTGGATTTATATTTTTCATGTCAGGATTTATATTTTTCATGTCATAAAACTGAAAGAGAAAGAAGTATCCATTTCTTATCCAACAGCCCAGGAATACCAGCACTCCCCAAGTTGTAAGTGAATCAGAGGAAAATTTAACCTAAATCTATTGCCTCCCAAAGAGTGGCCTAACCACCAGGCTAACGTATTCAATGGTGGTGTGAAACAAGGTGAAGAAGGGGGGAGTGGGGAGGGGACAGTGCTCTCAGTCCTTCCTAAATATCCTGCTCCAGTTGCCATAAACTAACAAATATTTATAGAGAAGAGAGTTGTTCCTCCCTTCCTAGGTGAGAGTCCTAACCAATAGAGCTAAAGTCAGTCTGTTTAATTCCACATTACACTTAGACTGTACTAAATCTGTCAATAGTTAAGCAGTGTTAAAGTTAGAAAATGCTGTGCAGTCACACGTTGAGGGTTACTACTGTTTCTTGCCTAGACAGCTCTGACTTGCCACTGGAGAACTAGTGAGTAGGGGTGTGGCTAAGAGCCAGAACATCTGAGGTCTATCCCTGCTGTGGATCAGAGGATGGAGGGCAAGTGTGGTCTGGGAACAGTGCATCCTGAGATGCTGGAGGACTGCACATTTCTTGTTTTACCTCCCTGGTGCAGACCAAAGTTGCCCAACATGAGCTAGTTAGTATGGCCCAGGGTTAAGCCTTGCCTAAAGTGATGTAACTGAGATGATCAGAGAGCACTTAGCATGAACGCCGCATGCCCCTGGAGGCTGGGGGGCCACGGTGAGCTCCTGCAGGTGGCAGCAGCGCTGTCAGTGGTGGAAGAGTGGTGGTGGCGAGTGGCAAGCTCCCACAGGCAGCCACGGTGCCGTTGGCAGTGGGGGGTTGGCAAGCACCAACCAGCGGTCAGCGACCACCTGCAAACACCACTGGCAGCAGCAGCAACAGCCAACAGAGACTGGGGACTGCCCAAAGATGCCACTGGCAGTGTCAACAGTAAAGGAGGGTGACAAGCAGCAAATGCCCACAGGCACTGCTGGCAACGGCAGCGATGCTTTTTGCAGGGGGTGCACTGCCAATCCCAATGGTGATGTATGCACCCCCTATGCATCGCCAGTGGCACTTAGCATGAGTTAACAATCTTTAATGTGTGGATGATCATGTTTTAAGTACCTTTAGTATGGCATAAGTGTAGTATGTAACTTTACCCAAAGAGACCCAGCCTAGTACAGAGCTATCCAACTTCTCAGTGGACAGAAGCCATGGGCACCCCAGCTGTAGGCCTCACACCCCCACACTGCACCATATCAGCACCTCCACACAAAACTGTGCAGAGTCTGGGGGTACCCCTGAGCTCCCTGGCCATGGTGACCCTCAGACCCACCCCACCTTGAGGCAGGCAGCAGGCATCAGATACTGGAGGCAGGAGAGGCAACCTAGAGACACTGGTGGCAGCACCAGGAAAGTGATGAGGACAGCAGCATCTAGACAGGGAGCCCAGGGCCTGCAAATGAACCTCTCAGGGTCTGCATGCAGCTGATGGGCCCCCAGTTGGATGGGCCTGGTCTAGTGGTTAGGTAATCATTGTGAAGAGGGGAATCAAGGTTCAGTTCCTTGCCCTGAATCAGATATGAACTTGGATCTCCTGCCTCCCAGATGAGTATCTAAAGCACACAGTTTTGCTGTACTCTAAAGGTATGTCTTCCTCAATCCATCTATTTGGAGCTATTTCAGGGGGGAGTGAGGCAGACAGGGGCAAGAGAGCAAGAGTGAGAGCAAGACTGATGCTCTGCCATTGTGGTTAAAATACTCCCCTGGGAGACGGGACACAGTGGTTCCTGCTTCCGTGACTGTTTATTTTAATGGCCCTTTTATTAGTCCTGTTCTTACAAGAACTGTAACAAAGTGGCACATGAGTAGCATATGATGTACCAAATGTGGAAACACAGCAAGCAGCTTATCAGAAATATCTTGCCGTTATTTCCACTTGTCTACAGCCTCCATTCTGAAAAAAAGAGAAATCTCTGTCAAAGATCAAAGAGGCTGTAGAGAAAAAATAACAGGTACCAAAGAGTCTCAGCTCAAAGGGCAGCTCTAACCCACTAAATGCATTCCTTTTGCAGAACTTAGGCATGCAAGTGTGTATCTCACCATTTGTAAGTACAAGGGTGTTCTGATCTGCTATACTTTTGGCATGACTCTGCCAAGCATGGTTTCCAGAGATGTAAATATGCCTAGCTTTGAGCAAAACATTTTAACTATATAACATGATTCAAATATTGTATTACAAGACCTCCCAAAGTCTAATTGGATAAATTCTGGCTAAGATGAGCATATGGTGCAAAAACAGAACAGCCAAAGAAACTGTAGGGGACATTGGGGGGGAGGGGTTGGGTTTTTTGTTTGTTTTTTTTAATGAGTGTACATTAAAAGCTGTAGGATAACCTGGAAATAAAAAGATAAAAATAAATAAATAAAAACCCTCTGAAGCAGAAGGCAAACTGCTATATTTTCCTTTCTTACCTTCATTATCATTTTTAACCCCTCTATTTGCTTTCTGTTTGTTAGGTCACCTGCAAGGTTTTCATTGCCTATCAATAGCTGTATAAAAAATAAAATCAATGACAATTTATCCATAGATTTCACATAACCACCATTAACAAGAGTACTCCAGCAAACAGCATCATTACTTGACCAATGGGTATAGTTTCCCTAC